>NW_027638165.1:81107-346819 GCF_951216825.1 Electrona antarctica
ACCAGCTCTCTATGGGGATGCCGTTGGACAGCTGGAAAACATGGAACACATGGAACACATTAACATTAAACCAGCTCTCTATGGGGATGCCGTTGGACAGCTGGAAAACATGGAACACATGGAACACATTAACATTAAACCAGCTCTCTATGGGGATGCCGTTGGACAGCTGGAAAACATGGAACACATGGAACACATTAACATTAAACCAGCTCTCAATGGGGATGCCGTTGGACAGCTGGAAAACATGGAACACATGGAACACATTAACATTAAACCAGCTCTCTATGGGGATGCCGTTGGACAGCTGGAAAACATGGAACACATGGAACACATTAACATTAAACCAGCTCTCTATGGGGATGCCGTTGGACAGCTGGAAAACATGGAACACATGGAACACATTAACATTAAACCAGCTCTCTATGGGGATGCCGTTGGACAGCTGGAAAACATGGAACACATGGAACACATTAAACCAGCTCTCTATGGGGATGCCGTTGGACAGCTGGAAAACATGGAACACATGGAACACATTAACATTAAACCAGCTCTCAATGGGGATGCCGTTGGACAGCTGGAAAACATGGAACACATGGAACACATTAACATTAAACCAGCTCTCTATGGGGATGCCGTTGGACAGCTGGAAAACATGGAACACATGGAACACATTAACATTAAACCAGCTCTCTATGGGGATGCCGTTGGACAGCTGGAAAACATGGAACACATGGAACACATTAACATTAAACCAGCTCTCAATGGGGATGCCGTTGGACAGCTGGAAAACATGGAACACATGGAACACATTAACATTAAACCAGCTCTCTATGGGGATGCCGTTGGACAGCTGGAAAACATGGAACACATGGAACACATTAAACCAGCTCTCTATGGGGATGCCGTTGGACAGCTGGAAAACATGGAACACATGGAACACATTAAACCAGCTCTCAATGGGGATGCCGTTGGACAGCTGGAAAACATGGAACACATGGAACACATTAAACCAGCTCTCAATGGGGATGCCGTTGGACAGCTGGAAAACATGGAACACATGGAACACATTAAACCAGCTCTCAATGGGGATGCCGTTGGACAGCTGGAAAACATGGAACACATGGAACACATTAACATTAAACCAGCTCTCAATGGGGATGCCGTTGGACAGCTGGAAAACATGGAACACATGGAACACATTAACATTAAACCAGCTCTCAATGGGGATGCCGTTGGACAGCTGGAAAACATGGAACACATGGAACACATTAAACCAGCTCTCAATGGGGATGCCGTTGGACAGCTGGAAAACATGGAACACATGGAACACATTAACATTAAACCAGCTCTCTATGGGGATGCCGTTGGACAGCTGGAAAACATGGAACACATGGAACACATTAACATTAAACCAGCTCTCAATGGGGATGCCGTTGGACAGCTGGAAAACATGGAACACATGGAACACATTAACATTAAACCAGCTCTCTATGGGGATGCCGTTGGACAGCTGGAAAACATGGAACACATGGAACACATTAACATTAAACCAGCTCTCTATGGGGATGCCGTTGGACAGCTGGAAAACATGGAACACATGGAACACATTAACATTAAACCAGCTCTCTATGGGGATGCCGTTGGACAGCTGGAACACATGGAACACATGGAACACATTAACATTAAACCAGCTCTCTATGGGGATGCCGTTGGACAGCTGGAAAACATGGAACACATGGAACACATTAACATTAAACCAGCTCTCTATGGGGATGCCGTTGGACAGCTGGAAAACATGGAACACATGGAACACATTAACATTAAACCAGCTCTCTATGGGGATGCCGCTGGAAAACATGGAACACATGGAACACATTAACATTATATAACGTAGTGTCATGAACTGTAGTGATGCTATTGTGCTCCTTTATTTTGAAGTGTTTCCTGTTGTCCTTGTATCCTTGTTACCTCTGCTGTCTCGCCCTACCTGTGTCCTGTTAGTCTCCCAGCCAATCAGCTGTGTCCTGTTAGTCTCCCAGCCAATCAGCTGTGTCCTGTTAGTCTCACAGCTAATCAGCTGTGTCCTGTTGGTCTCCCAGCCAATCACCTGTGTCCTGTTAGTCTCTCAGCCAATCACCTGTGTCCTGTTAGTCTCACAGCTAATCAGCTGTGTCCTGTTGGTCTCCCAGCCAATCAGCTGTGTCCTGTTAGTCTCTCAGCCAATCAGCTGTGTCCTGTTGGTCTCTCAGCCAATCAGCTGTGTCCTGTTAGTCTATCAGCCAATCAGCTGTGTCATATTAGTCTCTCAGCCACTCAGCTGTGTCCTATTAGTCTCCCAGCCAATCAGCTGTCCTGTTAGTCTCCCAGCCAATCAGCTGTCCTGTTAGTCTCCCAGCCAATCAGCTGTCCTGTTAGTCTCCCAGCCAATCAGCTGTCCTGTTGGTCTCCCAGCCAATCACCTGTGTCCTGTTAGTCTCTCAGCCAATCAGCTGTGTCCTGTTGGTCTCCCAGCCAATCACGTGTGTCCTGTTGGTCTCTCAGCCAATCAGCTGTGCCCTGTTAGTCTATCAGCCAATCAGCTGTGTCATATTAGTCTCTCAGCCAATCAGCTGTGTCCTGTTAAGTCTCCCAGCCAATCACCTGTCCTGTTAGTCTCCCAGCCAATCAGCTGTCCTGTTAGTCTCCCAGCCAATCAGCTGTGTCCTATTAGTCTCCCAGCCAATCAGCTGTCCTGTTAGTCTCCCAGCCAATCAGCTGTCCTGTTAGTCTCCAAGCCAATCAGCTGTCCTGTTGGTCTCCAAGCCAATCAGCTGTCCTGTTGGTCTCCCAGCCATTCCCTATGTTGATTATCACCTGTGTTTGGTTGTGTTGTTTTCGTCGACTAAAACGATGACAAAAAATGTCCGTCGACTACCTTTTTTCACTGACAAAAACTACATAAAAACGAAATATAAACTAAGCCATGATGACTAAAACTAAGACTAAATATACTGTTGATTTTGTCAAATAAAAACTAGACTAAAATGTTATGAAGGGACTAGTGGACAAGAGATCCACTAGGAAGGGACTAGTGGACAAGAGATCCAAGAGTAATTTTACACTTGGTTGCATGCTGAAAATAGCCGATCTACAAGCTCACAACGCGTCGCGCTGCTGCGACGCGTTGTGAGCTTGTAGATTGGCTATTTTCAGCAAGTGCAAAACAGCCATTACGACAGCATCAAGGCCTGCCAAAATACATTTTAGTCGACTAAATCAACTGCAGATTTAGTCGACTAAAATCTTATGATATTTAGTCGACTAAAACTAGACTAACACCAAAGCATTCCAGGTGACTAAAATGTGACCAAAACTAAATGAAAACTATTCAAGAGACTAAAACTAAATGAAAACTATTCAAGAGACTAAAACTAAATGAAAACTATTCAAGAGACTAAAACTAAATGAAAACTATTCAAGAGACTAAAACTAAATGAAAACTATTCAAGAGACTAAAACTAAATGAAAACTATTCAAGAGACTAAAACTAAATGAAAACTATTCAAGAGACTAAAACTAAATGAAAACTATTCAAGAGACTAAAACTAAAATAAACATTTGCTGCCAAAAACAACACAGGTTTGGTTACCCGTTAAACCCTCCGTTCCCTTTATTACCTAGACGTTGTTGTGGTGTTGTGGTGTAGTATAGATGTGTTCAGCCCTGTGTTTATTCTAGTATAGATGTTGTGGTGTGTTCAGTCCTGTGTGTATTCTAGTATAGATGTTGTGGTGTGTTCCGTCCTGTTTATTCTACAGTATAGATGTTGTGGTGTGTTCAGTCCTGTGTGTATTCTAGTATAGATGTTGTGGTGTGTTCAGTCCTGTTTATTCTACAGTATAGATGTTGTGGTGTGTTCAGTCCTGTTTATTCTACAGTATAGATGTTGTGGTGTGTTCAGTCCTGTTTATTCTACAGTATAGATGTTGTGGTGTGTTCAGCCCTGTGTGTATTCTAGTATAGATGTTGTGGTGTGTTCAGTCCTGTTTATTCTACAGTATAGATGTTGTGGTGTGTTCAGTCCTGTGTGTATTCTAGTATAGATGTTGTGGTGTGTTCAGTCCTGTTTATTCTACAGTATAGATGTTGTGGTGTGTTCAGTCCTGTGTGTATTCTAGTATAGATGTTGTGGTGTGTTCAGTCCTGTTTATTCTACAGTATAGATGTTGTGGTGTGTTCAGTCCTGTTTATTCTAGTATAGATGTTGTGGTGTGTTCAGTCCTGTTTATTCTAGTATAGATGTTGTGGTGTGTTCAGTCCTGTTTATTCTACAGTATAGATGTTGTGGTGTGTTCAGTCCTGTTTATTCTAGTATAGATGTTGTGGTGTGTTCAGTCCTGTTTATTCTAGTATAGATGTTGTGGTGTGTTCAGCCCTGTGTATTCTAGTATAGATGTTGTGGTGTGTTCAGTCCTGTTTATTCTACAGTATAGATGTTGTGGTGTGTTCAGTCCTGTTTATTCTAGTATAGATGTTGTGGTGTGTTCAGTCCTGTTTATTCTAGTATAGATGTTGTGGTGTGTTCAGTCCTGTTTATTCTACAGTATAGATGTTGTGGTGTGTTCAGTCCTGTTTATTCTAGTATAGATGTTGTGGTGTGTTCAGTCCTGTGTGTATTCTAGTATAGATGTTGTGGTGTGTTCAGTCCTGTTTATTCTACAGTATAGATGTTGTGGTGTGTTCAGTCCTGTGGGTATTCTAGTATAGATGGTGTGGTGTGTTCAGTCCTGTTTATTCTACAGTATAGATGTTGTGGTGTGTTCAGCCCTGTGGGTATTCTAGTATAGATGTTGTGGTGTGTTCAGTCCTGTTTATTCTACAGTATAGATGTTGTGGTGTGTTCAGTCCTGTTTATTCTACAGTATAGATGTTGTGGTGTGTTCAGTCCTGTGTGTATTCTAGTATAGATGTTGTGGTGTGTTCAGTCCTGTTTATTCTACAGTATAGATGTTGTGGTGTGTTCAGTCCTGTGGGTATTCTAGTATAGATGTTGTGGTGTGTTCAGTCCTGTTTATTCTACAGTATAGATGTTGTGGTGTGTTCAGTCCTGTTTATTCTACAGTATAGATGTTGTGGTGTGTTCAGTCCTGTTTATTCTACAGTATAGATGTTGTGGTGTGTTCAGCCCTGTTTATTCTACAGTATAGATGTTGTGGTGTGTTCAGTCCTGTTTATTCTACAGTATAGATGTTGTGGTGTGTTCAGTCCTGTTTATTCTAGTATAGATGTTGTGGTGTGTTCAGTCCTGTTTATTCTACAGTATAGATGTTGTGGTGTGTTCAGTCCTGTTTATTCTAGTATAGATGTTGTGGTGTGTTCAGTCCTGTTTATTCTACAGTATAGATGTTGTGGTGTGTTCAGTCCTGTTTATTCTAGTATAGATGTTGTGGTGTGTTCAGTCCTGTTTATTCCAGTATAGATGTTGTGGTGTGTTCAGTCCTGTTTATTCTAGTATAGATGTTGTGGTGTGTTCAGTCCTGTTTATTCTACAGTATAGATGTTGTGGTGTGTTCAGTCCTGTTTATTCTACAGTATAGATGTTGTGGTGTGTTCAGTCCTGTTTATTCTAGTATAGATGTTGTGGTGTGTTCAGTCCTGTTTATTCTACAGTATAGATGTTGTGGTGTGTTCAGTCCTGTTTATTCTACAGTATAGATGTTGTGGTGTGTTCAGTCCTGTTTATTCTAGTATAGATGTTGTGGTGTGTTCAGTCCTGTTTATTCTAGTATAGATGTTGTGGTGTGTTCAGTCCTGTTTATTCTAGTATAGATGTGGTGGTGTGTTCAGTCCTGTTTATTCTAGTATAGATGATGTGGTGTGTTCAGTCCTGTTTATTCTAGTATAGATGTTGTGGTGTGTTCAGTCCTGTTTATTCTAGTATAGATGTTGTGGTGTGTTCAGTCCTGTGTATTCTAGTATAGATGTTGTGGTGTGTTCAGTCCTGTTTATTCTAGTATAGATGTTGTGGTGTGTTCAGTCCTGTGTATTCTAGTATAGATGTTGTGGTGTGTTCAGTCCTGTTTATTCTACAGTATAGATGTTGTGGTGTGTTCAGTCCTGTTTATTCTAGTATAGATGTTGTGGTGTGTTCAGTCCTGTTTATTCTACAGTATAGATGTTGTGGTGTGTTCAGTCCTGTTTATTCTACAGTATAGATGTTGTGGTGTGTTCAGTCCTGTGGGTATTCTAGTATAGATGTTGTGGTGTGTTCAGTCCTGTTTATTCTAGTATAGATGTTGTGGTGTGTTCAGTCCTGTGTATTCTAGTATAGATGTTGTGGTGTGTTCAGTCCTGTGTATTCTAGTATAGATGTTGTGGTGTGTTCAGTCCTGTTTATTCTACAGTATAGATGTTGTGGTGTGTTCCGTCCTGTTTATTCTACAGTATAGATGTTGTGGTGTGTTCAGTCCTGTTTATTCTACAGTATAGATGTTGTGGTGTGTTCAGCCCTGTGGGTATTCTAGTATAGATGTTGTGGTGTGTTCCGTCCTGTTTATTCTACAGTATAGATGTTGTGGTGTGTTCAGTCCTGTTTATTCTACAGTATAGATGTTGTGGTGTGTTCAGTCCTGTGTATTCTAGTATAGATGTTGTGGTGTGTTCAGTCCTGTTTATTCTAGTATAGATGTTGTGGTGTGTTCAGCCCTGTTTATTCTAGTATAGATGTTGTGGTGTGTTCAGTCCTGTTTATTCTAGTATAGATGTTGTGGTGTGTTCCGTCCTGTTTATTCTAGTATAGATGTGGTGGTGTGTTCAGTCCTGTTTATTCTAGTATAGATGTTGTGGTGTGTTCAGTCCTGTTTATTCTACAGTATAGATGTTGTGGTGTGTTCCGTCCTGTTTATTCTACAGTATAGATGTTGTGGTGTGTTCCGTCCTGTTTATTCTACAGTATAGATGTTGTGGTGTGTTCAGTCCTGTTTATTCTACAGTATAGATGTTGTGGTGTGTTCCGTCCTGTTTATTCTACAGTATAGATGTTGTGGTGTGTTCCGTCCTGTTTATTCTACAGTATAGATGTTGTGGTGTGTTCCGTCCTGTTTATTCTACAGTATAGATGTTGTGGTGTGTTCAGTCCTGTTTATTCTACAGTATAGATGTTGTGGTGTGTTCAGTCCTGTGTGTATTCTAGTATAGATGTTGTGGTGTGTTCAGTCCTGTTTATTCTACAGTATAGATGTTGTGGTGTGTTCAGTCCTGTTTATTCTAGTATAGATGTTGTGGTGTGTTCAGTCCTGTTTATTCTACAGTATAGATGTTGTGGTGTGTTCAGTCCTGTTTATTCTACAGTATAGATGTTGTGGTGTGTTCAGTCCTGTGTGTATTCTAGTATAGATGTTGTGGTGTGTTCCGTCCTGTTTATTCTACAGTATAGATGTTGTGGTGTGTTCAGTCCTGTTTATTCTAGTATAGATGTTGTGGTGTGTTCAGTCCTGTTTATTCTAGTATAGATGTTGTGGTGTGTTCAGTCCTGTTTATTCTACAGTATAGATGTTGTGGTGTGTTCAGTCCTGTTTATTCTAGTATAGATGTTGTGGTGTGTTCAGTCCTGTTTATTCTAGTATAGATGTTGTGGTGTGTTCAGTCCTGTTTATTCTAGTATAGATGATGTGGTGTGTTCAGTCCTGTGTGTATTCTAGTATAGATGTTGTGGTGTGTTCAGTCCTGTTTATTCTAGTATAGATGTTGTGGTGTGTTCCGTCCTGTTTATTCTACAGTATAGATGTTGTGGTGTGTTCAGTCCTGTTTATTCTAGTATAGATGTTGTGGTGTGTTCAGTCCTGTTTATTCTAGTATAGATGTTGTGGTGTGTTCAGTCCTGTTTATTCTAGTATAGATGTTGTGGTGTGTTCAGTCCTGTTTATTCTAGTATAGATGTTGTGGTGTGTTCAGTCCTGTTTATTCTAGTATAGATGTTGTGGTGTGTTCAGTCCTGTTTATTCTACAGTATAGATGTTGTGGTGTGTTCAGTCCTGTTTATTCTACAGTATAGATGTTGTGGTGTGTTCAGTCCTGTTTATTCTAGTATAGATGTTGTGGTGTGTTCAGTCCTGTTTATTCTAGTATAGATGTTGTGGTGTGTTCAGTCCTGTTTATTCTAGTATAGATGTTGTGGTGTGTTCAGTCCTGTTTATTCTAGTATAGATGTTGTGGTGTGTTCAGTCCTGTTTATTCTAGTATAGATGTTGTGGTGTGTTCAGTCCTGTGTATTCTAGTATAGATGTTGTGGTGTGTTCAGTCCTGTTTATTCTAGTATAGATGTTGTGGTGTGTTCAGTCCTGTGTATTCTAGTATAGATGTTGTGGTGTGTTCAGTCCTGTTTATTCTAGTATAGATGTTGTGGTGTGTTCAGTCCTGTGTATTCTAGTATAGATGTTGTGGTGTGTTCAGTCCTGTTTATTCTACAGTATAGATGTTGTGGTGTGTTCAGTCCTGTTTATTCCAGTATAGATGTTGTGGTGTGTTCAGTCCTGTTTATTCTAGTATAGATGTTGTGGTGTGTTCAGTCCTGTTTATTCTACAGTATAGATGTTGTGGTGTGTTCAGTCCTGTTTATTCTAGTATAGATGTTGTGGTGTGTTCCGTCCTGTTTATTCTACAGTATAGATGTTGTGGTGTGTTCAGTCCTGTGGGTATTCTAGTATAGATGTTGTGGTGTGTTCAGTCCTGTTTATTCTACAGTATAGATGTTGTGGTGTGTTCAGTCCTGTTTATTCTACAGTATAGATGTTGTGGTGTGTTCAGTCCTGTTTATTCTACAGTATAGATGTTGTGGTGTGTTCAGTCCTGTGTGTATTCTAGTATAGATGTTGTGGTGTGTTCAGTCCTGTTTATTCTACAGTATAGATGTTGTGGTGTGTTCAGTCCTGTTTATTCTAGTATAGATGTTGTGGTGTGTTCAGTCATGTTTATTCTAGTATAGATGTTGTGGTGTGTTCAGTCCTGTTTATTCTAGTATAGATGTTGTGGTGTGTTCAGTCCTGTTTATTCTACAGTATAGATGTTGTGGTGTGTTCAGTCCTGTTTATTCTACAGTATAGATGTTGTGGTGTGTTCAGTCCTGTTTATTCTAGTATAGATGTTGTGGTGTGTTCAGTCCTGTTTATTCTAGTATAGATGTTGTGGTGTGTCCAGTCCTGTGTGTATTCTAGTATAGATGTTGTGGTGTGTTCAGCCCTGTTTATTCTACAGTATAGATGTTGTGGTGTGTTCCGTCCTGTTTATTCTACAGTATAGATGTTGTGGTGTGTTCAGCCCTGTTTATTCTACAGTATAGATGTTGTGGTGTGTTCAGTCCTGTTTATTCTACAGTATAGATGTTGTGGTGTGTTCAGTCCTGTTTATTCTACAGTATAGATGTTGTGGTGTGTTCAGCCCTGTTTATTCTACAGTATAGATGTTGTGGTGTGTTCAGCCCTGTTTATTCTACAGTATAGATGTTGTGGTGTGTTCAGTCCTGTTTATTCTACAGTATAGATGTTGTGGTGTGTTCAGTCCTGTTTATTCTAGTATAGATGTTGTGGTGTGTTCAGTCCTGTTTATTCTAGTATAGATGTTGTGGTGTGTTCAGTCCTGTTTATTCTAGTATAGATGTTGTGGTGTGTTCAGTCCTGTTTATTCTACAGTATAGATGTTGTGGTGTGTTCAGCCCTGTTTATTCTACAGTATAGATGTTGTGGTGTGTTCAGTCCTGTTTATTCTACAGTATAGATGTTGTGGTGTGTTCAGTCCTGTTTATTCTAGTATAGATGTTGTGGTGTGTCTATGATGATGGTCTTAGACAGATCTCAGATCAGTATTACCTGGTAGGCGAAGGCCTGAGGTGAGTTGTCTATGATGATGGTCTTTGACAGATCTCAGATCAGTATTACCTGGTAGGCGAAGGCCTGAGGTGAGTTGTCTATGATGATGGTCTTAGACAGATCTCAGATCAGTATTACCTGGTAGGCGAAGGCCTGAGGTGAGTTGTCTATGATGATGGTCTTAGACAGATCTCAGATCAGTATTACCTGGTAGGCGAAGGCCTGAGGTGAGTTGTCTATGATGATGGTCTTAGACAGATCTCAGATCAGTATTACCTGGTAGGCGAAGGCCTGAGGTGAGTTGTCTATGATGATGGTCTTAGACAGATCTCAGATCAGTATTACCTGGTAGGCGAAGGCCTGAGGTGAGTTGTCTATGATGATGGTCTTAGACAGATCTCAGATCAGTATTACCTGGTAGGCGAAGGCCTGAGGTGAGTTGTCTATGATGATGGTCTTAGACAGATCTCAGATCAGTATTACCTGGTAGGCGAAGGCCTGAGGTGAGTTGTCTATGATGATGGTCTTAGACAGATCTCAGATCAGTATTACCTGGTAGGCGAAGGCCTGAGGGGAGTTGTCTATGATGATGGTCTTAGACAGATCTCAGATCAGTATTACCTGGTAGGCGAAGGCCTGAGGGGAGTTGTCTATGATGATGGTCTTAGACAGATCTCTTCCCAGGATCGTCAGGTCTTTGATGTAGTTTCCCTGAACGCACACGCAGTGCTCCCGGAACAGCCTGTGTCTGATTGGACAGGACAGAACGAGATTTAGCCAATCAGAAACATTAGCACACGTTGCTTAAAGAAACATTATGTTAATTGATGTTGTAAGATGATAAGAGCGCCCCTCACTTCACACAGGTGTGGTTTTTTATCTCTATTGTAAAATCAATGTCACTTTAACTCTGAGAGTCCAAATGGTTCCATTTATGCACTGTTACAGACCCTTATAAAAGGTCCTCTGTTACAGACCCTTATAAAAGGTCCCCTCTGTTACAGACCCTTATAAAAGGTCCCCTCTGTTACAGACCCTTATAAAAGGTCCTCTGTTACAGACCCTTATAAAAGGTCCTCTGTTACAGACCCTTATAAAAGGTCCTCTGTTACAGACCCTTATAAAAGGTCCTCTGTTACAGACCCTTATAAAAGGTCCTCTGTTACAGACCCTTATAAAAGGTCCTCTGTTACAGACCCTTATAAAAGGTCACCTCTGTTACATACCCTTAAAAAAGGTCCACTGTTACAGACCCTTATAAAAGGTCCTCTGTTACAGACCCTTATAAAAGGTCCTCTGTTACAGACCCTTATAAAAGGTCCACTGTTACAGACCCTTATAAAAGGTCCTCTGTTACAGACCCTTATAAAAGGTCCTCTGTTACAGACCCTTATAAAAGGTCCCCTCTGTTACAGACCCTTATAAAAGGTCCTCTGTTACAGACCCTTATAAAAGGTCCACTCTGTTACAGACCCTTATAAAAGGTCCTCTGTTACAGACCCTTATAAAAGGTCCACTCTGTTACAGACCCTTATAAAAGGTCCACTGTTACAGACCCTTATAAAAGGTCCACTGTTACAGACCCTTATAAAAGGTCCTCTGTTACAGACCCTTATAAAAGGTCCCCTCTGTTACAGACCCTTATAAAAGGTCCTCTGTTACAGACCCTTATAAAAGGTCCTCTGTTACAGACCCTTATAAAAGGTCCTCTGTTACAGACCCTTATAAAAGGTCCACTCTGTTACAGACCCTTATAAAAGGTCCCCTCTGTTACATACCCTTATAAAAGGTCCTCTGTTACAGACCCTTATAAAAGGTCCACTCTGTTACAGACCCTTATAAAAGGTCCTCTGTTACAGACCCTTATAAAAGGTCCTCTGTTACAGACCCTTATAAAAGGTCCTCTGTTACAGACCCTTATAAAAGGTCCTCTGTTACAGACCCTTATAAAAGGTCCTCTGTTACAGACCCTTATAAAAGGTCCTCTGTTACAGACCCTTATAAAAGGTCCACTGTTACAGACCCTTATAAAAGGTCCTCTGTTACAGACCCTTATAAAAGGTCCTCTGTTACAGACCCTTATAAAAGGTCCTCTGTTACAGACCCTTATAAAAGGTCCCCTCTGTTACAGACCCTTATAAAAGGTCCTCTGTTACAGACCCTTATAAAAGGACCACTCTGTTACAGACCCTTATAAAAGGTCCTCTGTTACAGACCCTTATAAAAGGTCCTCTGTTACAGACCCTTATAAAAGGTCCTCTGTTACAGACCCTTATAAAAGGTCCCCTCTGTTACAGACCCTTATAAAAGGTCCTCTGTTACAGACCCTTATAAAAGGTCCTCTGTTACAGACCCTTATAAAAGGTCCACTGTTACAGACCCTTATAAAAGGTCCTCTGTTACAGACCCTTATAAAAGGTCCTCTGTTACAGACCCTTATAAAAGGTCCTCTGTTACAGACCCTTATAAAAGGTCCTCTGTTACAGACCCTTATAAAGGGTCCTCTGTTACAGACCCTTATAAAAGGTCCCCTCTGTTACAGACCCTTATAAAAGGTCCTCTGTTACAGACCCTTATAAAAGGTCCTCTGTTACAGACCCTTATAAAGGGTCCTCTGTTACAGACCCTTATAAAAGGTCCACTCTGTTACAGACCCTTATAAAAGGTCCTCTGTTACAGACCCTTATAAAAGGTCCTCTGTTACAGACCCTTATAAAAGGTCCTCTGTTACAGACCCTTATAAAAGGTCCTCTGTTACAGACCCTTATAAAAGGTCCTCTGTTACAGACCCTTATAAAAGGTCCTCTGTTACAGACCCTTATAAAAGGTCCACTGTTACAGACCCTTATAAAAGGTCCCCTCTGTTACAGACCCTTATAAAAGGTCCTCTGTTACAGACCCTTATAAAAGGTCCTCTGTTACAGACCCTTATAAAAGGTCCTCTGTTACAGACCCTTATAAAAGGTCCTCTGTTACAGACCCTTATAAAAGGTCCACTCTGTTACAGACCCGTATAAAAGGTCCCCTCTGTTACAGACCCTTATAAAAGGTCCTCTGTTACAGACCCTTATAAAAGGTCCTCTGTTACAGACCCTTATAAAAGGTCCTCTGTTACAGACCCTTATAAAAGGTCCTCTGTTACAGACCCTTATAAAAGGTCCCCTCTGTTACAGACCCTTATAAAAGGTCCTCTGTTACAGACCCTTATAAAAGGTCCCCTCTGTTACAGACCCTTATAAAAGGACCACTCTGTTACAGACCCTTATAAAAGGTCCCCTCTGTTACAGACCCTTATAAAAGGTCCTCTGTTACAGACCCTTATAAAAGGTCCTCTGTTACAGACCCTTATAAAAGGTCCTCTGTTACAGACCCTTATAAAAGGTCCTCTGTTACAGACCCTTATAAAAGGTCCACTGTTACAGACCCTTATAAAAGGTCCCCTCTGTTACAGACCCTTATAAAAGGTCCTCTGTTACAGACCCTTATAAAAGGTCCTCTGTTACAGACCCTTATAAAAGGTCCTCTGTTACAGACCCTTATAAAAGGTCCTCTGTTACAGACCCTTATAAAAGGTCCTCTGTTACAGACCCTTAAAAAGGTCCTCTGTTACAGACCCTTATAAAAGGTCCTCTGTTACAGACCCTTATAAAAGGTCCTCTGTTACAGACCCTTATAAAAGGTCCTCTGTTACAGACCCTTATAAAAGGTCCTCTGTTACAGACCCTTAAAAAGGTCCTCTGTTACAGACCCTTATAAAAGGTCCTCTGTTACAGACCCTTATAAAAGGTCCTCTGTTACAGACCCTTATAAAAGGTCCTCTGTTACAGACCCTTATAAAAGGTCCTCTGTTACAGACCCTTATAAAAGGTCCTCTGTTACAGACCCTTAAAAAGGTCCTCTGTTACAGACCCTTATAAAAGGTCCTCTGTTACAGACCCTTATAAAAGGTCCTCTGTTACAGACCCTTATAAAAGGTCCTCTGTTACAGACCCTTATAAAAGGTCCTCTGTTACAGATCCTTATAAAAGGTCCCCTCTGTTACAGACCCTTATAAAAGGTCCTCTGTTACAGACCCGTATAAAAGGTCCTCTGTTACAGACCCTTATAAAAGGTCCTCTGTTACAGACCCTTATAAAAGGTCCTCTGTTACAGACCCTTAAAAAGGTCCACTCTGTTACAGACCCTTATAAAAGGTCCTCTGTTACAGATCCTTATAAAAGGTCCACTTGGTTTACTTCCTAACTATCTATAATTTAGCTGGGAGGCTGGAACTCCCACTTTGAGAACCACACACACAAACTAACCTGGAACACACGAACACACACACACACACACACACACACACACACACACACACACACACACACACACACACACACACACACACACACACACACACACACACACACACACACACACACACACACACACACACACACACACACACACACACACACACACACACACTAACCTGACCAGTAGTTTCTTGGGGTCCAGGATGTTCAGTAATTTATCAGCGTAAACTTTCTTAGAAGCTGTGAAGAGAATGATCTGTAAAACAGATTTATAGATCCATTAGATCTGTGAAGAGAATTATCTGTAAAACGCATTGAATGTCTGCGCATAGCCGCAATTTGCAACTCTATCTTTTTTTACAATGGGATGAATATAGAGTTGCAATACCCTCCATTGACTCCCCACTCATCATATTGTGTTTGCGATCTGACGACGTTAAACTCACCAACATTGCAGCTGTAGTCCAAGCTTGAATTATGCTCTTTCAAACTGCCGAGCTTGTTTTTCATAAAAATCCCCCGTAGACATGTTATGAGCTACTTTCTGTCCAAAATATTCCACAAGTGATATTCCTGCCGTAATATTCAACCTGCCGTAAAACAAGACGTGTGGGAGAGCGCTTGTTTAATAGAATCTTACCTGTGCAGGTAAGACACCCAAAGAAGAGGCCGACGCAGCGCGACGCCCCGTCACGCACGGCCTTCTATTAAACAAGCGCTCTCCCACACGTCTTGTTTTACGGCAGGTTGAATATTACGGCAGGAATATCACTTGTGGAATATTTTGGACAGAAAGTAGCTCATAACATGTCTACGGGGGATTTTTATGAAAAACAAGCTTTGCAGATTGAAAGAGCATAATTCAAGCTTGGACTACAGCTGCAATGTTGGTGAGTTTAACTTCGTTTAAGACCAGCAGATCGCAAACGCAAAATGATGAGTGGGGAGTCAATGGAGGGTATTGCAACTCTATATTCATCCCATTGTAAAAAAATATAGAGTTGCAAATTGCGGCTAGTCTGCGCAGTGCGCACGCACCTATGCACATGTGCACGCATGCACATATGCACGTGTGCACGCACCTATGCACGCACGCACACACCTATGCACGCGCGCACGCACCTATGCACGCAAGCACGCACGCACCTATGCACGTGTGCATTTTGGCACAGTGTAAAGAAACGCCAGTAGGATTATTCTCTGAGGCTACAACCTTTGTCAATCATCGGCTACATTAATCACAGTTATAACAAAAAAATCACACCCGTGTGAACTGAGTGGTGCAAGGTCTTATATAGCCTGATCATTCTTTTGGGCCCCACGTACAGGTACACACAAACATAGAAACATAGATACAGACAAAGCTGGTTATTGGAGTGGTTTGCACCACTCAAAAATACATGGCATTGATGCACCTGGGACGTATCCTCAGTAATGTATCCTGAGGTCACCACCTGGGACGTATCCTCAGTGATGTATCCTGAGGTCACCTGGGACGTATCCTCAGTGATGTATCCTGAGATCACCACCTGGGACGTATCCTCAGTGATGTATCCTGAGGTCACCACCTGGGACGTATCCTCAGTGATGTATCCTGAGGTCATCACCTGGGACGTATCCTCAGTGATGTATGCTGAGGTCACCTGGGACGTATCCTCAGTGATGTATCCTCAGTGATGTATCCTGAGGTAACCTGGGACGTATCCTCAGTGATGTATCCTGGGGTCACCACCTGGGACGTATCCTCAGTGATGTTTCCTGAGGTCATCACCTGGGACGTATCCTCAGTGATGTATCCTGAGGTCATCACCTGGGACGTATCCTCAGTGATGTATCCTGAGGTCATCACCTGGGACGTATCCTCAGTGATGTATCCTGAGGTCATCACCTGGGACGTATCCTCAGTGATGTAGCCTGATGTCAACGGGGTTTCGGGTCTCCCAACATCATACCCCCTCACTCAAATCCCGTTGATCAAATCCCGACTTACTTCCCAGTAGCTACCCTCGATCAGTCCCATCAGGGAATGAGCAAGGCCACACAATCTGTTGATCCGGAACAACTCTGCCGGGACTGGGAGGTCTGGCGTGTGGAAGGACTAGGCTCTGTGGGTTGACTCCTATCCGGGCCTCTCCTACGTCTCACCAGGTCCACTCCTGCTCTCACCAGGCCCAGGACCTGTGCGTTGCACCAGACTCCCAGCACCAGACACTCCATTCAGGAGTGGTGGATTATAATGGCCCTCCTAAAGGCCTCACCAAGGGTTGTTGGGCTTCCTCCTCATGGAGGACACAGGCTGGGGCGCTAACCCATACTGCTCACCCTGGAGGACACAGGCTGGGGCGCTAACCCACACTGCTCACCTCCTCACGGAGGACACAGGCTGGGGCGCTAACCCATACTGCTCACCCTGGAGGACACAGGCTGGGGCGCTAACCCACACTGCTCACCCTGGAGGACACAGGCTGGGGCGCTAACCCACACTGCTCACCTCCTCACGGAGGACACAGGCTGGGGCGCTAACCCACACTGCTCACCTCCTCACGGAGGACACAGGCTGGGGCGCTAACCCATACTGCTCACCCTGGAGGACACAGGCTGGGGCGCTAACCCATACTGCTCACCTCCTCACGGAGGACACAGGCTGGGGCGCTAACCCATACTGCTCACCCGGGTGGCGTCTACATTCCGGCTGTCACCCGTCTCTCCGGTGGTCACCAGACTAGACCAGGTTGTCACATAGTCTATTAGATATGTTATACATTAAAATAGATATTTGCAACATAGATCTCACCTCATACATCTGAGCCATGCGCTCCAGAAACTCACGGAAGAACGGCCTCAGACGCACATAGACCTTCAAAATAAAACACAGACCTTCAGAATAAAACACACCTTTAGAATAATTCAAATTTGTACATATTATTACGGGGATAGGGGGTCATAAAGGGGTCATAGAGGGGTCATATAGGGGTCATAGAGGTCATGACCTACCTGGTAAATAACATCCTGGAACAGAACAGGGAAGGTCAGAGCAGAATCTTCTAACTCGTTCAGACTGCAGTGAACCAGAGTCTCATCCTGAGTAATAGATTACATTACATTATTACATTACTACAGTTCAGACTGCAGTGAATCAGCGTCTCATCCTGAGTAATAGATTATATTATTATTATTACATTTATACAGTTCAGAGTAATAGATTATATTATTATTATTACATTTATAGTCCACTACATGTCACAGACAGCTAGACGCATACACAGCATTTAACATTAAACACTGAGTCACAGACAGCTAGACGCATACACAGCATTTAACATTAAACACTGAGTCACAGACAGCTAGACGCATACACAGCATTTAACATTAAACACTGAGTCACAGACAGCTAGACGCATACACAGCATTTAACATTAAACACTGAGTCACAGACAGCTAGACGCATACACAGCATTTAACATTAAACACTGAGTCACAGACAGCTAGACGCATAGACAGCATTTAACATTAAACACTGAGTCACAGACAGCTAGACGCATAGACAGCATTTAACATTAAACACTGAGTCACAGACAGCTAGACGCATACACAGCATTTAACATTAAAACAACATTAAATGTAACCTGTGCAAAACATCCAGCCACGCCCGCGACCGTTCATTACTTCACCGCTACGACATGTCGTCGTGTTGAAACCTTCACGTGAAACCAGTGCTATTGTGCTAATCATCACAAAGACATACAAGCTATGCTGCTGTTATGGATACACAGGCTGGTGTCAACACCACTCAACGAAACGCAACGGAGGCTGTACATTGTACAAGATCTCCACTAAAGTTCTCTCGTTTCCTCATGCAGATGCAGATCGTCTACTTTCACCGTTTGATAACTTTGATTTGTCGTAATGTTGGTCCTAATAACACTTCTCACTGCTAGACCAGGGCTAGCCTCGGAAACCCAGACGTTTTTATTTCCAGGGAGAAAAAAAAAGTCTGGGTCCGAGTCCACTTCAATAAGGCATAGAGTAGCGCAAACGTCGATCACTCTCTGCTGATTTCTGATCGTCTGCACCTTTGTTAAATTGACGCGCGCGCACACACACACACACACACACACACACACACACACACACACACACACACACACACACACACACACACACACACACACACACACACACACACACACACACACACACACACACACACACACACACACACACACACACACACACACACACACACACACACAAAGAGCTGGTTTGACTGATAGAACTAGTCTAATAGGACTAGACCAGGTCTAGGACTAGCAGAACCAGGTCTAATAGAACTAGACCAGGTCCAGGTCTTACCAGGTCCAGGACTAAGACTAACAGAAGCAGGTCTTACCAGGTCCAGGACTAAGGAGAACTCTGGAGAGCTTCGGGTCTTCAGAGGAAGAGCTGGTTTACGAGACAGTTGTTCCTCCGTCAGCCGAGGAATGTGTTTGATGAAGAAGAACCTAAACATGAAATATTATTCAATATTTAAGGGTAGAGTTATTTAGGGTATGTTAAGGGTACGGTTTAGGGTACGTTAGGGTTTACTTACGGGTCAAAAACCTTCCAGTCTTCATCATATGAAGCTTCAGAAGGAACTGAGAGAGGAATCCGTGGAAGACTGAGATCTGACGCCGAAACAATACACATTAGTATTAGTATTATTATGGTCATACATGATAAAGGGGGCGTGGTCTATATAACCATATATGGTATCACAGGATAAAGGGGGCGTGGTCTATATAACCATATACGGTCTTACATGATAAAGGGGGCGTGGTCTATATAACCATATATGGTCTTACATGATAAAGGGGGCGTGGTCTATATAGCCATATATGGTATTACAGGATAAAGGGGGTGTGGTCTATATAACCATATATGGTCTTACATGATAAAGGGGGCGTGGTCTATATAACCATATATGGTCTTACATGATAAAGGGGGCGTGGTCTATATAACCATATATGGTCTTACATGATAAAAAGGGCATGGTCTATATAACCATATATGGTCTTACATGATACAGGGGGCGTGGTCTATATAACCATATATGGTCTTACAGGATAAAGGGGGTGTGGTCTATATAACCATATATGGTCTTACATGATAAAGGGGGCGTGGTCTATATAACCATATATGGTCTTACATGATACAGGGGGAGTGGTCTATATAACCATATATGGTCTTACAGGAAAAAGGGGGTGTGGTCTATATAACCATATATGGTCTTACATGATGAAGGGGGCGTGGTCTATATAACCATATATGGTCTTACATGATAAAGGGGGCGTGGTCTATATAACCATATATGGTCTTACATGATAAAGGGGGCATGGTCTATATAACCATATATGGTCTTACATGATACAGGGGGCGTGGTCTATATAACCATATATGGTCTTACAGGATAAAGGGGGCGTGGTCTATATAACCATATATGGTCTTACATGATAAAGGGGGCATGGCCGTCTCAGTGACCATCTCTGCTTCCTCTATAGCAAGAAGTGGGCTGTCCTCCAGTTGGGCGTGGCTAACCATGACGTCTTCTTCTGTGGTGCTGGGAGGAACCTCCTCTGCCTGCTCGATGACATCATCAAGCTGCTCGATGGCATCATCTGCCTCAACCGGCAGACCGCAGGACTCTGACCCTGAAACATGGTCACATGACTTTATTGGCTGACGAACAAGACTTGTGTTCAGCCAATCAGCAGACAGACAGACAGATGATATCTGACATATACAATACAATGATATTGCATCACAGTCACTGTCACAGTTCACAGTTCAAAGTTCAGTTCTATAGAGATCTAACAGGTCTTAGAGATCTAACAGGTCTAGTTCTATAGAGATCTAACAGGTCTAGTTCTATAGAGATCTAACAGGTCTAGTTCTATAGAGATCTAACAGGTCTAGTTCTATAGAGATCTAACAGGTTTTAGAGATCTAACTGGTCTAGTTCTATAGAGATCGAACAGGTCTAGTTCTATAGAGATCTAACAGGTCTTAGAGATCTAACAGGTCTAGTTCTATAGAGATCGAACAGGTCTAGTTCTATAGAGATCTAACAGGTCTTAGATATCTAACAGGTCTAGTTCTATAGAGATCTAACAGGTCTAGTTCTATAGAGATCTAACAGGTCTAGTTCTATAGAGATCTAACAGGTCTAGTTCTATAGAGATCTAACAGGTCTAGTTCTATAGAGATCTAACAGGTCTAGTTCTATAGAGATCTAACAGGTCTAGTTCTATAGAGATCTAACAGGTCTAGTTCTATAGAGATCTAACAGGTCTAGTTCTATAGAGATCTAACAGGTCTTAGAGATCTAACAGGTCTAGTTCTATAGAGATCTAACAGGTCTTAGAGATCTAACAGGTCTAGTTCTATAGAGATCTAACAGGTCTAGTTCTATAGAGATCTAACAGGTCTTAGAGATCTAACAGGTCTAGTTCTATAGAGATCTAACAGGTCTAGTTCTATAGAGATCTAACAGGTCTTAGAGATCTAACTGGTCTAGTTCTATAGAGATCTAACAGGTCTAGTTCTATAGAGATCTAACAGGTCTTAGATATCTAACAGGTCTAGTTCTATAGAGATCTAACAGGTCTAGTTCTATAGAGATCTAACAGGTCTAGTTCTATAGAGATCTAACAGGTCTTAGAGATCTAACAGGTCTAGTTCTATAGAGATCTAACAGGTCTAGTTCTATAGAGATCTAACAGGTCTTAGAGATCTAACAGGTCTTAGAGATCTAACAGGTCTAGTTCTATAGAGATCTAACAGGTCTAGTTCTATAGAGATCTAACTGGTCTTAGAGATCTAACAGGTCTTAGAGATCTAACTGGTCTGGTTCTATAGAGATCTAACTCGGACAGAGTCAGACAGGAGTCAGCCGTAAGTAGGTTGCGTGCTCTGCTCGCGCACAAGTAGGCCATTCATGGCCTACTTGTGTGCAAAGCGCAAGTTGGCAGCTGGACAGAGTGTAGGGATGTCGGGAGTTAACCGTTACCGACATCTCTAACGGAGTTAACCGTTACCGACATCTCTAACGGGAGTTAACCGTTACCGACATCTCTAACGGGAGTTAACCGTTACCGACATCTCTAACGGAGTTAACCGTTACCGACATCTCTAACGGAGTTAACCGTTACCGACATCTCTAACGGAGTTAACCGTTACCGACATCTCTAACGGGAGTTAACCGTTACCGACATCTCTAACGGGAGTTAACCGTTACCGACATCTCTAACGGAGTTAACCGTTACCGACATCTCTAACGGAGTTAACCGTTACCGACATCTCTAACGGAGTTAACCGTTACCGACATCTCTAACGGAGTTAACCGTTACCGACATCTCTAACGGAGTTAACCGTTACCGACATCTCTAACAGAGTGCATTCAGTTAACCGTTACCGACATCTCTAACGGAGTTAACCGTTACCGACATCTCTAACGGAGTGCATTCATTTAACCGTTACCGACATCTCTAACGGAGTGCATTCAGTTAACCGTTACCGACATCTCTAACGGAGTGCATTCATTTTCATTTATTTAGTTATTCCGAACATATTAAAACATAAATGAACAGACAAAGGAAATAAAGTTAGAACTAGATTTAAAATAATAATTATTTATAATAATTATTATCTATTATCCTTATT
The DNA here is from genome assembly GCF_951216825.1 of Electrona antarctica. Taxonomy (NCBI): domain Eukaryota; kingdom Metazoa; phylum Chordata; class Actinopteri; order Myctophiformes; family Myctophidae; genus Electrona; species Electrona antarctica. Next base: position 102,949 of record NW_027638165.1, read on the forward strand.
CCGAGTCTTACCAGAGAAGAAGTTGAAGACAGGAGAGAAGATGGTTCCCAGTAAAGTGCTGCGAGGTGGGCTGTAGGGGGCGCTGGAGTCACATTTAGCACCGTTGGTCTTCAATGGTTTACAGTCTGACATGATGACACACATTATAATACTATAATACTACAGTCTGACATGATGACACACATTATAATACTATAATACTACAGTCTGACATGATGACACACATTATAATACTATAATACTACAGTCTGACATGATGACACACATTATAATACTATAATACTACAGTCTGACATGATGACACACATTATAATACTATAATACTACAGTCTGACATGATGACAAACAAAACATTATGATATTCATAATAACCCTAACCCAAATTACAGTCTGACATGATGGCAAACATTATACATTATACACTTTTTCGGAAAAACGCCGGAAAAACGCTGCTAAAAATCCGAAAACGCGTCCAGTGTGCAAGAAGTCAGGACCTTAAACACACACACACACACACACACACCTTTTAGTGTGTACCTTTGTTTCTGCGAGCTCCTCTGGAGAGGTTGTTCTGTGGTGTAGAAGTGATCAGGTTAGTGTCGTCAATACGACTCCTCTTAGCTGGAACTTCCTCTGCCTAAATTAAACACAGATAAACAAAGTAACGATCAGTGTAGCCACTAGCCACGTGGCTAGCGATCAGTGTAGCCACTAGCCACGTGGCTAGCGATCAGTGTAGCCACTAGCCACGCGGCTAACGATCAGTGTAGCCACTAGCCACGCGGCTAACGATCAGTGTAGCCCCTAGGTAGGTAGGTAGGTAGGTATGTATGTAGGTAGGTAGGTATGTATGTTAGGTAGGTCGGTCTTTATGGTAGGAAGGTAGGTCTTTATGGACGTACCTTCAGAGGGGTAGGAGGTGGTAGGTAGGTCCTTATGGTAGAACAGGGTTATGGACGTACCTTCACAGAGGTTCCAACAGAGGGGTAGGAGGTGGTAGGTAGGTCTGTATGGTAAGTAGGTAGGTCTTTATGGTAGGTAGGTAGGTAGGTAGGTCTGTATGGTAGGTAGGTAGGTAGGTCTTTATGGTAGGTAGGTAGGTCTTTATGGTAGGTAGGTAGGTAGGTCTTTATGGTAGGTAGGTAGGTAGGTCTTTATGGTAGGTAGGTAGGTAGGTAGGTCTTTATGGTAGGTAGGTAGGTAGGTATTTATGGTAGGTAGGTAGGTCTTTATGGTAGGTAGGTAGGTCTTTATGGTAGGTAGGTAGGTAGGTAGGTCTTTATGGTAGGTAGGTAGGTCTTTATGGTAGGTAGGTAGGTCTTTATGGTAGGTAGGTCTTTATGGTAGGTAGGTAGGTCTTTATGGTAGGTAGGTAGGTCTTTATGGTAGGTAGGTAGGTCTTTCACTGGGAGGAGACCCCGGGGCAGACCAAGGCGCAGTTGGAGGAAATACATCGACTCACTGGCCTTGGAACGTCTCGGAATCCCCCAGGAGGAAGTCACTAATGTTGCTGTGGAGAGGGAAGTCTGGAGCACTCTGGTGGAGCTGTTGCCCCCGCGACCCGACTACGGATAAGCGGTTGAAGATGGATGGAAGATGGATGGAGGTAGGTCTTTATGGTAGGTAGGTAGGTCTTTATGGTAGGTAGGTAGGTATTTATGGTAGGTAGGTCTGTATGGTAGATAGGTAGGTAGGTCTTTATGGTAGGTAGGTATTTATGGTAGGTAGGTAGGTCTTTATGGTAGGTAGGTCTTTATGGTAGGTAGGTCTTTATGGTAGGTAGGTAGGTCTTTATGGTAGGTAGGTAGGTCTTTATGGTAGGTAGGTAGGTCTGTATGGTAGGTAGGGAGGTATTTATGGTAGGTAGGTAGGTCTGTATGGTAGGTAGGTAGGTCTTTATGGTAGGTAGGTAGGTCTTTATGGTAGGTAGGTAGGTCTTTATGGTAGGTAGGTCTGTATGGTAGGTAGGTAGATATTTATGGTAGGTAGGTAGGTAGGTCTTTATGGTAGGTAGGTAGGTCTGTATGGTAGGTAGGTAGGTCTTTATGGTAGGTAGGTCTTTATGGTAGGTAGGTAGATCTGTATGGTAGGTAGGTAGGTCTTTATGGTAGGTAGGTAGGTCTGTATGGTAGGTAGGTATTTATGGTAGGTAGGTAGGTCTTCATGGTAGGTAGGTCTGTATGGTAGGTAGGGAGGTATTTATGGTATGTAGGTCTTTATGGTAGGTAGGTAGGTCTGTATGGTAGGTAGGGAGGTATTTATGGTTGGTAGGTAGGTAGGTAGGTATTTATGGTAGGTAGGTAGGTAGGTCTGTATGTATGGTAGGTAGGTCTTTATGGTAGGTAGGTCTGTATGGTAGGTAGGTCTGTATGTATGGTAGGTAGGTATTTATGGTAGGTAGGTATTTATTGCGAACGCAGTGAGCATTTACTATGAGACCCAGCAGATCACGTCTGTGTGTGTGTGTGTGTCTGTCTGTGTGTGTGTCACGCTGTAACACCACCCGCCCACCACCAGAGGGCGCAGCTGTATCACACACAAAAACACACACACACATGCACGCACGCACACACACACACACACACACACACACGCACGCACGCACACACACACACAAAAAACTTAACTTAAAAAAGAAACTTAACTTAAAAAAAAACTTAACTTAAAAAAAAAACTTAAAAAGGACAAACACACACACAAAAAACTTAACTTAAAAAAAAACTTAACTTAAAAAAAAACTTAACTTAAAAAAAAAACTTAAAAAGGAAAAACGCCCACACACAAAAAACTTAACTTAAAAAAAAACTTAACTTAAAAAAAAAAAAAAAAACTTAAAAAGGAAAAGCTTTAAGGAAAAACTTTAAAAAAAAATTAACTTAAAAAAAAAACTTAAGGAAAAACGCCCACACACAAAAAACTTAACTTAAAAAAAAACTTAACTTAAAAAAAAAAAAAAAAACTCTAAAAGGAAAAGCTTTAAGGAAAAACTTAAAAAAAAATGAACTTAAAAAAAAACTTAACTTAAGAAAAATCTTAAACACAAAAAAAAGAGAACTTAAAAAAACCTTAAAAAATTACGTAATTTATTCTAATTGTTGTTTTTGCAATTCACGAGCTGCGTTCACTTCCCGCGTTCGCGCGTCTTACTTGTGATAGGTAGGTAGGTCTTTATGGTAGGTAGATCTGTATGGTAGGTAGGGTAGGTCTCTATGGTAGGTAGGTAGGTAGGTCTGTATGGTAGGTAGGTAGGTAGGTCTGTATGGTAGGTAGGTAGATCTGTATGGTAGGTAGGTCTCTATGGTAGGTAGGTAGGTAGGTAGGTCTGTATGGTAGGTAGATCTGTATGGTAGGTAGGTAGGTCTCTATGGTAGGTAGGTAGGTAGGTCTGTATGGTAGGTAGGTAGGTAGGTCTGTATGGTAGGTAGGTAGATCTGTATGGTAGGTAGGTAGGTCTCTATGGTAGGTAGGTAGGTAGGTCTGTATGGTAGGTAGATCTGTATGGTAGGTAGGTAGGTCTCTATGGTAGGTAGGTCTGTATGGTAGGTAGGTCTCTATGGTAGGTAGGTAGGTAGGTCTCTATGGTAGGTAGGTAGGTCTGTATGGTAGGTAGGTCTGTATGGTAGGTAGGTAGGTATTTATGGTAGGTAGGTATTTATGATAGGTAGGTAGATCTTTATGGTAGGTAGGTCTGTATGGTAGGTAGGTCTCTATGGTAGGTAGGTAGGTCTGTATGGTAGGTAGGTAGGTCTGTATGGTAGGTAGGTCTGTATGGTAGGTAGGTAGGTCTCTATGGTAGGTAGGTCTCTATGGTAATAGGGTAGGTAGGTCTGTATGGTAGGTAGGTAGGTAGGTAGGGTTATAGACGTACCTTCACAGAGGTTCCACGGATGAACCTTTTGATGGTGGAAAACAGTCCTGTTCCTTTGTTCTGCATTCTGACTCCACTCCTCCTGGCTGAAGGCTGTGAGATCTGCTTCCTAACAGGTGAGGGTTTGGAGATCTGCTTCCTAACAGGAGAGGGTTTGGAGATCTTATTTTTAACAGGTGAGGGTTTGGAGATCTGCTTCCTAACAGGTGAGGGTTTGGAGATCTTATTTTTAACAGGTGAGGGTTTGGAGATCTGCTTCCTAACAGGTGAGGGTTTGGAGATCTGCTTCCTAACAGGTGAGGGTTTGGAGATCTGCTTCCGAACAGGTGAGGGTTTGGAGATCTGCTTCCTAACAGGAGAGGGTTTGGAGATCTGCTTCCTAACAGGAGAGGGTTTGGAGATCTGCTTCCTAACAGGAGAGGGTTTGGAGATCTGCTTCCTAACAGGTGAGGGTTTGGAGATCTGCTTCCTAACAGGAGAGGGTTTGGAGATCTGCTTCCTAACAGGAGAGGGTTTGGAGATCTGCTTCCTAACAGGTGAAGGTTTGGAGATCTGCTTCCTAACAGGTGAGGGTTTGGAGATCTGCTTCCTAACAGGTGAGGGTTTGGAGATCTGCTTCCTAACAGGAGAGGGTTTGGAGATCTGCTTCCTAACAGGAGAGGGTTTGGAGATCTGCTTCCTAACAGGTGAGGGTTTGGAGATCTGCTTCCTAACAGGTGAGGGTTTGGAGATCTGCTTCCTAACAGGTGAGGGTTTGGAGATCTGCTTCCTAACAGGAGAGGGTTTGGAGATCTGCTTCCTAACAGGTGAGGGTTTGGAGATCTTCCTGGTAGGTGAGGGTTTGGAGATCTGCTTCCTAACAGGAGAGGGTTTGGAGATCTGCTTCCTAACAGGAGAGGGTTTGGAGATCTTCCTGGTAGGTGAGGGTTTGGAGATCTTATTCCTGGTAGGTGAGGGTTTGGAGATCTGTTGGACTTCACAGTGTTTGCGTTTGCCGTTGGATGGGCGTCCTCCACTAGGGGGAGCTAGAGGCTGCTGCCTCGTCATGGTCCAGCCATACGACCTGAAGAAGAAGAGTCCTATTATAATAACATGAAGAGACATGACCATATATGCAGACTGCTGGGCGAGCGCTGGCGCTTTGGCATGGGGGTTAAGATCTTAATTTCCGGGCCTGAACTCTAGTTTTCACCGACTGCCGGGCGCGGCTGCACTAATAACTTTGGGGCAGGCCTGTCTAGGTATCAGTCAACAGGCCTGTCTAGAGTTTAAATGGACAGGTATCAGTCAACAGGCCCGTCTAGAGTTTAAATGGACAGGTATCAGTCAACAGGCCCGTCTAGAGTTTAAATGGACAGGTATCAGTCAACAGGCCCATCTAGAGTTTAAATGGACAGGTATCAGTCAACAGGCCCGTCTAGAGTTTAAATGGACAGGTATCAGTCAACAGGCCCGTCTAGAGTTTAAATGGACAGGTATCAGTCAACAGGCCCGTCTAGAGTTTAAATGGACAGGTATCAGTCAACAGGCCTGTCTAGAGTTTAAATGGACAGGTATCAGTCAACAGGCCTGTCTAGAGTTTAAATGGACAGGTATCAGTCAACAGGCCCGTCTAGAGTTTAAATGGACAGGTATCAGTCAACAGGCCCGTCTAGAGTTTAAATGGACAGGTATCAGTCAACAGGCCCGTCTAGAGTTTAAATGGACAGGTATCAGTCAACAGGCCCGTCTAGAGTTTAAATGGACAGGTATCAGTCAACAGGCCTGTCTAGAGTTTAAATGGACAGGTATCAGTCAACAGGCCTGTCTAGAGTTTAAATGGACAGGTATCAGTCAACAGGCCCGTCTAGAGTTTAAATGGACAGGTATCAGTCAACAGGCCCGTCTAGAGTTTAAATGGACAGGTATCAGTCAACAGGCCCGTCTAGAGTTTAAATGGACAGGTATCAGTCAACAGGCCCGTCTAGAGTTTAAATGGACAGGTATCAGTCAACAGGCCCGTCTAGAGTTTAAATGGACAGGTATCAGTCAACAGGCCCGTCTAGAGTTTAAATGGACAGGTATCAGTCAACAGGCCCGTCTAGAGTTTAAATGGACAGGTATCAGTCAACAGGCCCGTCTAGAGTTTAAATGGACAGGTATCAGTCAACAGGCCCGTCTAGAGTTTAAATGGACAGGTATCAGTCAACAGGCCCGTCTAGAGTTTAAATGGACAGGTATCAGTCAACAGGCCCGTCTAGAGTTTAAATGGACAGGTATCAGTCAACAGGCCCGTCTAGAGTTTAAATGGACAGGTATCAGTCAACAGGCCTGTCTAGAGTTTAAATGGACAGGTATCAGTCAAAAGGCCCGTCTAGAGTTTAAATGGACAGGTATCAGTCAACAGGCCCGTCTAGAGTTTAAATGGACAGGTATCAGTCAACAGGCCTGTCTAGAGTTTAAATGGACAGGTATCAGTCAACAGGCCCGTCTAGAGTTTAAATGGACAGGTATCAGTCAACAGGCCCGTCTAGAGTTTAAATGGACAGGTATCAGTCAACAGGCCCGTCTAGAGTTTAAATGGACAGGTATCAGTCAACAGGCCCGTCTAGAGTTTAAATGGACAGGTATCAGTCAACAGGCCCGTCTAGAGTTTAAATGGACAGGTATCAGTCAACAGGCCCGTCTAGAGTTTAAATGGACAGGTATCAGTCAACAGGCCCGTCTAGAGTTTAAATGGACAGGTATCAGTCAACAGGCCCGTCTAGAGTTTAAATGGACAGGTATCAGTCAACAGGCCTGTCTAGAGTTGAAATGGACAGGTATCAGTCAACAGGCCCGTCTAGAGTTTAAATGGACAGGTATCAGTCAACAGGCCCGTCTAGAGTTTAAATGGACAGCTATCAGTCAACAGGCCTGTCTAGAGTTTAAATGGACAGGTATCAGTCAACAGGCCCGTCTAGAGTTTAAATGGACAGGTATCAGTCAACAGGCCCGTCTAGAGTTTAAATGGACAGGTATCAGTCAACAGGCCCGTCTAGAGTTTAAATGGACAGGTATCAGTCAACAGGCCCGTCTAGAGTTTAAATGGACAGGTATCAGTCAACAGGCCCGTCTAGAGTTTAAATGGACAGGTATCAGTCAACAGGCCCGTCTAGAGTTTAAATGGACAGGTATCAGTCAACAGGCCCGTCTAGGGTTTAAATGGACAGGTATCAGTCAACAGGCCCGTCTAGAGTTTAAATGGACAGGTATCAGTCAACAGGCCCGTCTAGAGTTTAAATGGACAGGTATCAGTCAACAGGCCCGTCTAGAGTTTAAATGGACAGGTATCAGTCAACAGGCCCGTCTAGAGTTTAAATGGACAGGTATCAGTCAACAGGCCTGTCTAGAGTTTAAATGGACAGGTATCAGTCAACAGGCCTGTCTAGAGTTTAAATGGACAGGTATCAGTCAACAGGGATCTCCATCTCTGATGATGTCACATGTCAAATAAATAGTACCATGTGACAGAGGGGTCAAATTTGAACGAAAGTTGCTCTGGTAGAAATTGGTCAACAATACAAATTACGCTAATTTTGTAGATTAATTTATTTTTAACGCGTAAAGTTACTAGGAATGACCCTAATCTGTTCTGTTTTAATTAATTAATGATTTAGTTGGGGTATTTTTTCAACTGCAATTTGACTGCTAGTCTCGTACAGGGACAAACTGCAGGTTGAAAAGGCCCTCAGCTCTGAACTCGGTAGAATCTGCACCTGGCTCGCTGATAACAAACTATCTTTACACCTGGGAAAAACTGAATCCATTCTCTTTGGCTCTAATAGTAATCTCAGCAAGGCAGATGGCTTCTTGGTTAGAGTGGGTGACTATAGAGCGTCACAGTCCTGCCCCCTTTCATGACGACGCCAGGCCCAGGAAATAATTCCTAATGGATTTTTCCCATAAACATTTCAAAACGTATTTATTTAAAGACCTTCGGAATACGCGGCCGCGGTGTTCCGATGAAAACTCTTCTTAACACGTACATGTTGTAGTTTACTTTACCAGCGTAATATTAACCAGTGGACGCATCCCGCCTCTCCTCCCCTCATTAACCAGTGGACGCATCCCGCCGCTCCTCCCCTCATTAACCAGTGGACGCATCCCGCCGCTCCTCCCCTCATTAATATTAACCAGTGGACGCATCCCGCCGCTCCTCCCCTCATTAACCAGTGGACGCATCCCGCCTCTCCTCCCCTCATTAACCAGTGGACGCATCCCGCCGCTCCTCCCCTCATTAACCAGTGGACGCATCCCGCCGCTCCTCCCCTCATTAATATTAACCAGTGGACGCATCCCGCCTCTCCTCCCCTCATTAACCAGTGGACGCATCCCGCCGCTCCTCCCCTCATTAACATTAACCAGTGGACGCATCCCGCCGCTCCTCCCCTCATTAACCAGTGGACGCATCCCGCCGCTCCTCCCCTCATTAACCAGTGGACGCATCCCGCCGCTCCTCCCCTCATTAACCAGTGGACGCATCCCGCCGCTCCTCCCCTCATTAACCAGTGGACGCATCCCGCCGCTCCTCCCCTCATTAACCAGTGGACGCATCCCGCCGCTCCTCCCCTCATTAACCAGTGGACGCATCCCGCCGCTCCTCCCCTCATTAACCAGTGGACGCATCCCGCCTCTCCTCCCCTCATTAACCAGTGGACGCATCCCGCCGCTCCTCCCCTCATTAACCAGTGGACGCATCCCGCCGCTCCTCCCCTCATTAATATTAACCAGTGGACGCATCCCGCCGCTCCTCCCCTCATTAACCAGTGGACGCATCCCGCCGCTCCTCCCCTCATTAACCAGTGGACGCATCCCGCTGCTCCTCCCCTCATTAATATTAACCAGTGGACGCATCCCGCCGCTCCTCCCCTCATTAACCAGTGGACGCATCCCGCCGCTCCTCCCCTCATTAATATTAACCAGTGGACGCATCCCGCCGCTCCTCCCCTCATTAACCAGTGGACGCATCCCGCCGCTCCTCCCCTCATTAACCAGTGGACGCATCCTGCCGCTCCTCCCCTCATTAACCAGTGGACGCATCCCGCCGCTCCTCCCCTCATTAACCAGTGGACGCATCCCGCCGCTCCTCCCCTCATTAACCAGTGGACGCATCCCGCCGCTCCTCCCCTCATTAATATTAACCAGTGGACGCATCCCGCCGCTCCTCCCCTCATTAACCAGTGGACGCATCCCGCCGCTCCTCCCCTCATTAACCAGTGGACGCATCCTGCCGCTCCTCCCCTCATTAACCAGTGGACGCATCCCGCCGCTCCTCCCCTCATTAACATTAACCAGTGGACGCATCCCGCCGCTCCTCCCCTCATTAACCAGTGGACGCATCCCGCCGCTCCTCCCCTCATTAATATTAACCAGTGGACGCATCCCGCCGCTCCTCCCCTCATTAACCAGTGGACGCATCCCGCCGCTCCTCCCCTCATTAATATTAACCAGTGGACGCATCCCGCCGCTCCTCCCCTCATTAATATTAACCAGTGGACGCATCCCGCTGCTCCTCCCCTCATTAACCAGTGGACGCATCCCGCCGCTCCTCCCCTCATTAACCAGTGGACGCATCCTGCCGCTCCTCCCCTCATTAACCAGTGGACGCATCCCGCCGCTCCTCCCCTCATTAACCAGTGGACGCATCCCGCCGCTCCTCCCCTCATTAATATTAACCAGTGGACGCATCCCGCCGCTCCTCCCCTCATTAACCAGTGGACGCATCCCGCCGCTCCTCCCCTCATTAATATTAACCAGTGGACGCATCCCACCGCTCCTCCCCTCATTAACCAGTGGACGCATCCCGCCGCTCCTCCCCTCATTAACCAGTGGACGCATCCCGCCGCTCCTCCCCTCATTAACCAGTGGACGCATCCCGCCGCTCCTCCCCTCATTAACCAGTGGACGCATCCCGCCGCTCCTCCCCTCATTAATATTAACCAGTGGACGCATCCCGCCGCTCCTCCCCTCATTAATATTAACCAGTGGACGCATCCCGCCGCTCCTCCCCTCATTAATATTAACCAGTGGACGCATCCCGCCGCTCCTCCCCTCATTAACCAGTGGACGCATCCCGCCGCTCCTCCCCTCATTAATATTAACCAGTGGACGCATCCCGCCGCTCCTCCCCTCATTAACCAGTGGACGCATCCCGCCGCTCCTCCCCTCATTAACCAGTGGACGCATCCCGCCGCTCCTCCCCTCATTAACCAGTGGACGCATCCCGCCGCTCCTCCCCTCATTAACCAGTGGACGCATCCCGCCGCTCCTCCCCTCATTAATATTAACCAGTGGACGCATCCCGCCGCTCCTCCCCTCATTAACCAGTGGACGCATCCTGCCGCTCCTCCCCTCATTAACCAGTGGACGCATCCTGCCGCTCCTCCCCTCATTAACCAGTGGACGCATCCCGCCGCTCCTCCCCTCATTAACCAGTGGACGCATCCCGCCGCTCCTCCCCTCATTAACCAGTGGACGCATCCCGCCGCTCCTCCCCTCATTAACCAGTGGACGCATCCCGCCTCTCCTCCCCTCATTAACCAGTGGACGCATCCCGCCTCTCCTCCCCTCATTAACCAGTGGACGCATCCCGCCGCTCCTCCCCTCATTAACCAGTGGACGCATCCCGCCTCTCCTCCCCTCATTAACCAGTGGACGCATCCCGCCGCTCCTCCCCTCATTCTGTGAGCTGGTCTGGAGGCAATAGAACTTCATCAAAAGCTGTCGGAAGTCCTGTCGGGTTTACTGCAGAGGAGCTGACTGCTGAGTGACTTTGTCGCCATGCAATAACTTTTATTCAGATGGGGGGGGGGTGTTGTTTCTTGTTTGCCAACACTCATGGATTACCTAACAGACATGTTGAGCGTCTGAAGCAGGAGTGCGAGTGGTTTGGCCCAGTAGCATTTACATTTAGGCTACTATTGTAGCCTATTTGCTAGCTGGTTTGGTTAACAAAAGATTGGGCAGCATTCCGATCGCTCCGAGAGAGCTGAGAGAGAGTGTTTGGAGAGACTGCATGCGTCTGCGAGCGACAGCGTGCGTGAGAGAGAAAGAGATAGAGAGAGAGGGACAAAGTGTGTGTTTGGAGAGACTGCATGCGATGTGCGTGCAAGAGAGAGCGAAAGTGTGTGTGTGTGTGTGTGTGTGTGTGTGTGTGTGTGTGTGTGTGCGTGCGCGCGCACGCGAGCGTGAGAGAGAGTGAGAGAGAGAGCGTGAGAGAGAGAATATGAAATCTTTTTTATAGTTTCACAAGATAGTATTACTCAAAATCTTAATGTAACACATATGTTTACACCTTTATTTCATTCCTAATTATATTCAATATTTATTTGTACATACATTGTTTTATCTTGATTGTCTCGTTCCACTTTTGCTTTGGCAATGTAAACGTATGTTTTCTCATGAAGGCAATAAAGATAATTTGATTTGATTTGCCACTTGGCCTTTAGTATGGTCAACTTGTTGAGGGCACAAGGCCAAGTGGCCTTTAGTATGGTCAACTTGTTGAGGGCACACGGCCAAGTGGCCTTTAGTATGGTCAACTTGTTGAGGGCACAAGGCCAAGTGGCCTTTAGTATGGTCAACTTGTTGAGGGCACACGGCCAAGTGGCCTTTAGTATGGTCAACTTGTTGAGGGTACAAGGCCAAGTGGCCTTTAGTATGGTCAACTTGTTGAGGGCACAAGGCCAAGTGGCCTTTAGTATGGTCAACTTGTTGAGGGCACAAGGCCACTTGGCCTTTAGTATGGTCAACTTGTTGAGGGCACAAGGCCAAGTGGACTTTAGTATGGTCAACTTGTTGAGGGCACACGGCCAAGTGGCCTTTAGTATGGTCAACTTGTTGAGGGCACAAGGCCAAGTGGCCTTTAGTATGGTCAACTTGTTGAGGGCACACGGCCAAGTGGCCTTTAGTATGGTCAACTTGTTGAGGGCACAAGGCCAAGTGGCCTTTAGTATGGTCAACTTGTTGAGGGCACACGGCCAAGTGGCCTTTAGTATGGTCAACTTGTTGAGGGTACAAGGCCAAGTGGCCTTTAGTATGGTCAACTTGTTGAGGGCACAAGGCCAAGTGGCCTTTAGTATGGTCAACTTGTTGAGGGCACAAGGCCAAGTGGCCTTTAGTATGGTCAACTTGTTGAGGGTACAAGGCCACTTGGCCTTTAGTATGGTCAACTTGCTGAGGGCACAAGGCCACTTGGCCTTTAGTATGGTCAACTTGTTGAGGGCACAAGGCCACTTGGCCTTTAGTATGGTCAACTTGTTGAGGGTACAAGGCCACTTGGCCTTTAGTATGGTCAACTTGTTGAGGGTACACGGCCACTTGGCCTTTAGTATGGTCAACTTGTTGAGGGTACAAGGCCACTTGGCCTTTAGTATGGTCAACTTGTTGAGGGCACAAGGCCAAGTGGCCTTTAGTATGGTCAACTTGTTGAGGGCACAAGGCCAAGTGGCCTTTAGTATGGTCAACTTGTTGAGGGTACAAGGCCAAGTGGCCTTTAGTATGGTCAACTTGTTGAGGGCACAAGGCCAAGTGGCCTTTAGTATGGTCAACTTGTTGAGGGCACAAGGCCAAGTGGCCTTTAGTATGGTCAACTTGTTGAGGGCACAAGGCCAAGTGGCCTTTAGTATGGTCAACTTGTTGAGGGCACAAGGCCAAGTGGCCTTTAGTATGGTCAACTTGTTGAGGGCACAAGGCCACTTGGCCTTTAGTATGGTCAACTTGCTGAGGGCACAAAGCCACTTGGCCTTTAGTATGGTCAACTTGTTGAGGGCACAAGGCCACTTGGCCTTTAGTATGGTCAACTTGTTGAGGGTACACGGCCACTTGGCCTTTAGTATGGTCAACTTGTTGAGGGCACAAGGCCACTTGGCCTTTAGTATGGTCAACTTGTTGAGGGCACAAGGCCACTTGGCCTTTAGTATGGTCAACTTGTTGAGGGCACAAGGCCACTTGGCCTTTAGTATGGTCAACTTGTTGAGGGTACAAGGCCACTTGGCCTTTAGTATGGTCAACTTGTTGAGGGTACACGGCCACTTGGCCTTTAGTATGGTCAACTTGTTGAGGGTACAAGGCCACTTGGCCTTTAGTATGGTCAACTTGTTGAGGGTACAAGGCCACTTGGCCTTTAGTATGGTCAACTTGTTGAGGGCACAAGGCCAAGTGGCCTTTAGTATGGTCAACTTGTTGAGGGTACAAGGCCACTTGGCCTTTAGTATGGTCAACTTGTTGAGGGCACACGGCCAAGTGGCCTTTAGTATGGTCAACTTGTTGAGGGTACAAGGCCACTTGGCCTTTAGTATGGTCAACTTGTTGAGGGCACACGGCCAAGTGGCCTTTAGTATGGTCAACTTGTTGAGGGCACAAGGCCAAGTGGCCTTTAGTATGGTCAACTTGTTGAGGGTACAAGGCCACTTGGCCTTTAGTATGGTCAACTTGTTGAGGGCACAAGGCCACTTGGCCTTTAGTATGGTCAACTTGTTGAGGGCACAAGGCCACTTGGCCTTTAGTATGGTCAACTTGTTGAGGGCACAAGGCCACTTGGCCTTTAGTATGGTCAACTTGTTGAGGGCACACGGCCAAGTGGCCTTTAGTATGGTCAACTTGTTGAGGGCACAAGGCCAAGTGGCCTTTAGTATGGTCAACTTGTTGAGGGTACAAGGCCACTTGGCCTTTAGTATGGTCAACTTGTTGAGGGCACAAGGCCACTTGGCCTTTAGTATGGTCAACTTGTTGAGGGCACAAGGCCAAGTGGCCTTTAGTATGGTCAACTTGTTGAGGGTACAAGGCCACTTGGCCTTTAGTATGGTCAACTTGTTGAGGGCACAAGGCCACTTGGCCTTTAGTATGGTCAACTTGTTGAGGGCACAAGGCCACTTGGCCTTTAGTATGGTCAACTTGCTGAGAGCACACGGCCAAGTGGCCTTTAGTATGGTCAACTTGTTGAGGGTACAAGACCACTTGGCCTTTAGTATGGTCAACTTGTTGAGGGCACACGGCCAAGTGGCCTTTAGTATGGTCAACTTGTTGAGGGCACAAGGCCAAGTGGCCTTTAGTATGGTCAACTTGTTGAGGGTACAAGGCCACTTGGCCTTTAGTATGGTCAACTTGTTGAGGGCACAAGGCCACTTGGCCTTTAGTATGGTCAACTTGTTGAGGGCACAAGGCCAAGTGGCCTTTAGTATGGTCAACTTGTTGAGGGTACAAGGCCACTTGGCCTTTAGTATGGTCAACTTGTTGAGGGCACACGGCCAAGTGGCCTTTAGTATGGTCAACTTGTTGAGGGTACAAGGCCACTTGGCCTTTAGTATGGTCAACTTGTTGAGGGCACACGGCCAAGTGGCCTTTAGTATGGTCAACTTGTTGAGGGCACAAGGCCAAGTGGCCTTTAGTATGGTCAACTTGTTGAGGGCACAAGGTCACTTGGCCTTTAGTATGGTCAACTTGTTGAGGGTACACGGCCACTTGGCCTTTAGTATGGTCAACTTGTTGAGGGCACAAGGCTACTTGGCCTTTAGTATGGTCAACTTGTTGAGGGCACAAGGCCACTTGGCCTTTAGTATGGTCAACTTGTTGAGGGCACAAGGCCACTTGGCCTTTAGTATGGTCAACTTGTTGAGGGTACAAGGCCACTTGGCCTTTAGTATGGTCAACTTGTTGAGGGTACACGGCCACTTGGCCTTTAGTATGGTCAACTTGTTGAGGGTACAAGGCCACTTGGCCTTTAGTATGGTCAACTTGTTGAGGGTACAAGGCCACTTGGCCTTTAGTATGGTCAACTTGTTGAGGGCACAAGGCCAAGTGGCCTTTAGTATGGTCAACTTGTTGAGGGTACAAGGCCACTTGGCCTTTAGTATGGTCAACTTGTTGAGGGCACACGGCCAAGTGGCCTTTAGTATGGTCAACTTGTTGAGGGTACAAGGCCACTTGGCCTTTAGTATGGTCAACTTGTTGAGGGCACACGGCCAAGTGGCCTTTAGTATGGTCAACTTGTGGAGGGCACAAGGCCAAGTGGCCTTTAGTATGGTCAACTTGTTGAGGGTACAAGGCCACTTGGCCTTTAGTATGGTCAACTTGTTGAGGGCACAAGGCCACTTGGCCTTTAGTATGGTCAACTTGTTGAGGGCACAAGGCCACTTGGCCTTTAGTATGGTCAACTTGTTGAGGGCACAAGGCCACTTGGCCTTTAGTATGGTCAACTTGTTGAGGGTACAAGGCCACTTGGCCTTTAGTATGGTCAACTTGCTGAGGGCACAAGGCCAAGTGGCCTTTAGTATGGTCAACTTGCTGAGGGCACAAGGCCACTTGGCCTTTAGTATGGTCAACTTGTTGAGGGTACAAGGCCACTTGGCATTTAGTATGGTCAACTTGTTGAGGGTACACGGCCAAGTGGCCTTTAGTATGGTCAACTTGTTGAGGGCACAAGGCCAAGTGGCCTTTAGTATGGTCAACTTGTTGAGGGCACAAGGCCACTTGGCCTTTAGTATGGTCAACTTGTTGAGGGCACAAGGCCAAGTGGCCTTTAGTATGGTCAACTTGTTGAGGGCACAAGGCCACTTGGCCTTTAGTATGGTCAACTTGTTGAGGGCACAAGGCCAAGTGGCCTTTAGTATGGTCAACTTGTTGAGGGTACAAGGCCACTTGGCCTTTAGTATGGTCAACTTGTTGAGGGCACACGGCCAAGTGGCCTTTAGTATGGTCAACTTGTTGAGGGCACAAGGCCAAGTGGCCTTTAGTATGGTCAACTTGTTGAGGGTACAAGGCCACTTGGCCTTTAGTATGGTCAACTTGCTGAGGGCACAAGGCCACTTGGCCTTTAGTATGGTCAACTTGTTGAGGGCATCCTGTACCTAGGTTCCTATACCTAGGTTCCATCTTATACCTAGGTTCCATCCTGTACCTAGGTTCCTATACCTAGGTTCCATCCTGTACCTAGGTTCCTATACCTAGGTTCCATCCTGTACCTAGGTTCCTATACCTAGGTTCCATCCTGTACCTAGGTTCCTATACCTAGGTTCCATCCTGTACCTAGGTTCCTATACCTAGGTTCCATCCTATACCTAGGTTCCATCCTGTACCTAGGTTCCTATACCTAGGTTCCATCCTGTACCTAGGTTCCATCCTATACCTAGGTTCCATCCTATACCTAGGTTCCATCCTGTACCTAGGTTCCTATACCTAGGTTCCATCCTGTACCTAGGTTCCTATACCTAGGTTCCATCCTGTACCTAGGTTCCTATACCTAGGTTCCTGTACCTAGGTTCCATCCTGTACCTAGGTTCCTGTACCTAGGTTCCATCCTGTACCTAGGTTCCTATACCTAGGTTCCATCCTGGAGGCAAATCTTTCCGGTGATAAAATGGCCACCAACGTAATCAAAAAAGTCAACCAAAGAACAAGATTCCTATACAGGATCTCCTCACTGGTCAACAAAAACACCTTGAAGACCCTAACAGGAGCCCTCGTAAAAGGTTTCTTCGACTATGCATGCACCTCCTGGTACCACAGCACCTCAAAGGCCCTTAAACAAGGCTCCACCGCTCCAGAGTCCAGACTTCCCAAAACAAACTGGTCAGGCTACTACTTTGCCTCAATCCTCAAACCCACCTCACCCCTGCCCACTTTGACAGGCTGGAATGGCTTAGGGTTGACGACAGAGTACGGCATCTTGCAATGGGTCTGGTCCACAAGATTCACTACACCACCAAGATACCCATGTACCTGTCTAAATACTTCACTAAGATACCCATGTACCTGTCTAAATACTTCACTAAGATACCCATGTACCTGTCTAAATACTTCACTAAGATACCCATGTACCTGTCTAAATACTTCACTAAGATGTTTATTTATTTTCCCCCTCACTGTATATGTTTATTTTCCCGTGTTGACTTTATAGTTGTGTATATTATATATAGTTGTGTATATTATATAGTTGTGTATATTATATAGTTGTGTATATTATATAGTTGTGTATATTATATATAGTTGTGTATATTATATAGTTGTGTATATTGTATAGTTGTGTATATTGTATAGTTGTGTATATTATATATAGTTGTGTATATTATATAGTTGTGTATATTATATATAGTTGTGTATATTATATAGTTGTGTATATTATATAGTTGTGTAAATTATATATCTCCAACTTGTTCAAAATGCGGCTGCTAGAGTATTAACTAGAACTAAAATGAGAGAACACATTACTCCAGTTCTAATATCACTGCATTGGCTCCCAGTGGTTTTTAGAATAGATTTTAAAATTCTTTTACTCGTTTATAAATCCCTAAATGGTCTTGCACCTTCGTACCTCCGTGACTGCCTACCTAGATATGTCCCTAACCGCCCCCTCAGGTCCTCCACTGCTGGCCTGCTTGAAGTGCCTAAAACAATGTGCACACAAAAATATGGTGAGGCAGCTTTTTGCTTCTACGGCCCAACAGCCTGGAATAAATTACCATTCCAGCTCAGACACGCACCCTCTGTAGACATTTTTAAATCTCAACTCAAGACTCACCTCTTCACTCTTGCTTTTAGTTGAGTTTTAATATCTGCGTTCCTACTCTGTCCTGACTGATTTGCTGCATGTTGTGTTTTTATTTATTTTTTCTCTATGTTTTTATACTTTTATTTTGTTCTTTGCCATAGTTCTATCATTTTAACTACTTGACTGTGTTTTATTGTATTCTATTTTTGTGTCCTGCCCTGTGAAGCACTTTGAGCTGCATTTATGTATGAAAGGTGCTATACAAATAAAGTTTATTATTATTATTATTATTATATAGTTGTGTATATTATATAGTTGTGTAAATTATATATAGTTGTGTATATTATATAGTTTTGTATATTGTATAGTTGTGTATATTATATAGTTGTGTATATTATATAGTTGTGTATATTATATAGTTGTGTATATTATATAGTTGTGTATATTATATAGTTGTGTAAATTATATATAGTTGTGTATATTATATAGTTGTGTATATTGTATAGTTGTGTATATTATATAGTTGTGTATATTATATAGTTGTGTATATTCGTACGTCTCTAAATGTTTTGATGAATTGAAAATGGTGGACCCTCTTGTAAACAAGTGTAATGCTTTAATGGTGTCATCCACTCACAGTTTACAGTCTTTGTATTGAATTGTACTTGAAATGTAGCCTACTGTAATTCTGCAAACTGTTAATAAATCAATCAATCAATCAATTCCAAATTCCAATGGACCCTCCGGTGGACCCTCTTGTAAACAAGTGTAATGCTTTATGGTGTCGTCCACTCACAGTTTACAGTCTTTGTATTGAGTTGTGCTTGAAATGTACTGTAATTCTGCAAACTGATAATAAATACTTCAATCAATTCATCTGACATACTAATAATACTAGGAATGAACCTAATCTGTTGTTTTAATAAATTAATGATTCTGTTATCATTCAACAGTTTCAGAACGTTAAAATGTTGAATTCATTAATGATTGTGTTGTTTCCATTCCTGTGACAACGCCCCCTTCCTCCATTCCATGCTAGCTGGTTAGCCTAGCTGCTAACCTGTTGTTGTTGTTGTTTACCTGCCCGCTCCAGGCCTCTCAACGGTTCTGTTGGGCCGCCGGTGGCCGCTGGGTCTCCGGTGGCTCGGAGCCTCGCGGTCCGGTCCGGTGGTCCGCCGGTGGTCCGCTGGCTCAGTGGAACCGTTAGCTGTTGTTAGCCAGCCGCTAGCCGTTAGCCGTTAGCACCGCCAGACACACACACACCAGTAAATACAAGGCTGCTTCTCAAGGTTGCCAGATTGTGTGACAGAAACAAGCAACCAGCTCTATGAAAGCAATAGCAGATCTACAAGCTCACAATGCGTCGCGGTGCATATGTGACAAATGTGGAATATTTCTAGAAACATTTTAATCCGCACAAATCTCAAAATGTGGTATAATGGGGGTCCCTCAGACCAAATAAACATCTAAACTTTAGAAATATACAAAATAAACAACTACACTTTATAAACCAGCTCAAATAAACACGTTCAAACAACTACACTTTAGAAACAAGCTAAACAAGTTCAAACAACTACACTAGAAACTATCATATGTGAATGAAATTAAATCTACAAACTGTGAATAAAATGTTAATCAATCAAAACCAATATTTACAAGCAACTTTACAGAAAAGGAAGCCCAAAGTCGCTTATAATGAGCAGGCATGGCAACCCTGCGGCTGCTACTTGTTTTGTGTGAAACAGCTTAGAGAGTTCTCATTAGCGCCGCCAAGTGGCCGCTTGGAGTTTGGAACAGGAGATTGTGCCGTAAGAGTTATATAACAGGGGCTTGAATAGAATATCTCTGCTGTCGGGAAGAAACCTCTTAACTCCAAATTGTTCATTTTTCAGGAAAAAAATTATAAGTTTTTTCAGGAAATTAAGAAAACCTTATATTTTTAAAACAAAGCAATACTGCCTCATCAGAGTTGGTGTTGTAACTTTATATATAAGGAGAGAGGTGGTGGAGTTAGCTGCTTTAGCAGACAGTTTGAGAGTTCAAAGGTTTTCTCCAAAGCGTGTTTTACTACTTTCCATTGGTTCAATATTTTTGAAACAACACACAGACGTAAAGGGTGTTCAAAAGCACTGATTTATGCCAAAAAACCATAAAAAAAAAAAAAACTAAAAAATTGAGTTATGAAGTTTCCTCCCGACAGCAATATGTATACCTTTCTGTTGGATTTTGCAGTAAAACTTAAATAGAATTCAAATCAAATAACTAAAGTCAGTTTATTTTATTAGATATAAACTAAAGGTGATTTTGTTTTCTGGTATATAATTAATTATTTATTGGCCTAAAATATTGTCTATATACATGAATCCACTTGCTGGCTGTCGGTATGGAGTAATTTATTCTTTTATAGGTTTATATGTGACTCTACCATTAACATCAATATAGGCAAGACTTTCAAAATGTCATTATGCTTTATGCTTAAAGGACCACTTCACCACTTTTCAACTTATCTTCCTATAATTGGTCCTAACTAATGTTCATGATAAAATACCAAAAAAATGTCCTACTCAGTCTGACTCATAGGAAGGCTGTGGGCAGTTCAGAAACCCGTCCACCAGTGACATCATCGATGGTGAATCCAAGCTAATAGAAACAGGAGGCTTTCTTTTCCTGAAAAGTTGCAATGCAAAAGTTGAAGCCATCGTTCTCACGATAATACAAATCTAAATATATTTTAAAACAAATCTTGTTTAAAAAATAATCTGCTCTCCTAATGATGGACGGGTGTCCGAACTGCCCAAAGCCCTCCTATGAGACACAGACTGAGTAGGAAAATATGGTGGTGTTTTATCATGAACATTAGTGAGGACCAATTATATGAAGAGATGTTGAAAAGTGGTGAAGTGGTCCTTTAAGTAGCATGTGACATGTCAAACTAGGGGGTTTCCATGATTCTGAATCCATTCCAAGGATTAGTTTTGCACAAAATACACTCCTTGGGATAAAAACGGTCATAGCCGTCATCACAAATGTGATGAGGTCACATCGGTTTCCATTGGGGACCTTCATAATCAATTCATCAAAACATTGGATGACATGCAAATATCACAGTAGTATGATGTAAACATTATAAATATCACAGTACTATGATGTAAACATTATAAATATCACAGTACTATGATGTAATATCACAGTATTATGATGTAAACATTATAAATATCACAGTATTATGATGTAAACATTATAAATATCACAGTACTGTGATGTAAACATTATAAATATCACAGTACTATGATGTAATATCACATTATTATGATGTAAACACTATAAATATCACAGTACTATGATGTAAACACTATAAATATCACAGTACTATGATGTAATATCACAGTATTATGATGTAAACATTATAAATCTCACAGTATTATGATGTAAACATTATACATATCACAGTACTGTGATGTAAACATTATAAATATCACAGTACTATGATGTAATATCACATTATTATGATGTAAACATAAATATCACAGTACTATGATGTAAACATTATAAATATCACAGTACTATGATGTAATATCACATTATTATGATGTAAACATAAATATCACAGTACTGTGATGTAAACATGATTATAAATATCACAGTACTATGATGTAAACAACTAAACATGATTATAAATATCACAGTACTATGATGTAAACAACTAAACATGATTATAAATATCACAGTACTATGATTTAAAACATGATTACAAACGACCATCATCTTGCAGCGGACATGACTTGAAAGCACGCTGAATATATTAATGTATTTATTCTAAAGAATAATGTCATTTAGAAATGAGGAAACATAAATGTCCCCAAACGTTCTGATCTACAGGCTAGTTTTACATCAGCAGTGTGTTTTGTGTGTGATTAAGAAGAGACTTGTACAACGTGTTCACTTAAAGAAAAAAATACTTTATTTCAGATTCAACGTTTCGGTCGCTCTGACCTTCATCAGACATGATTTCTGAAGGTCACAAGTTAGGGTTAGGCCTAAAAACTGTTTTGTTGTCACTAGTTGCATTGGTGTGACATGTCCTTAAAACTGTTTTGTTGTGTCTAGATACATTGGTGACGCACAGGTCCTGGGCCTGGTTACAGAGCAGGAGTGGACCTGGTGAGACGTAGGAGGGGCCTGGACAGGAGTCAACCCACAGAGCCTAGTCCCTCCATGTGCCAGAAGCGTACCTCCCAGCCCTGGCAGAGTAGTTCTGGAGTAGTTCCAACGGATTGTGTGGCCCTGGTCATTCCCTAATGGGACTGATCAAGGGTAGCTACTGGGACGTAAGTCGGGACTTGATCAACCCCGGCTGGGTCACCTGAGTGAGGGGTATGATGTTCAAGAGACCCGAAACCCCGATGACCTTGGGATACATCACTGAGGATACGTCCCAGGTGACCGTGGGATACATCACTGAGGATACGTCCCAGGTGAACTTGGGATACATCACTGAGGATACGTCCCAGGTGAACTTGGGATACATCACTGAGGATACGTCCCAGGTGCATCCATGCCATGTTTTGTGTTATAGTGTGACACCATGCATGTCCTTAAAACTGTTTTGTTACATTGATGTGGACTGGCCTTAAAACTGTTTTGTTACATTGATGTTGACTGGCCTTAAAACTGTTTTGTTACATTGATGTGGACTGGCCTTAAAACTGTTTTGTTACATTGATGTGGACTGGCCTTAAAACTGTTTTGTTACATTGATGTGGACTGGCCTTAAAACTGTTTTGTTACATTGATGTGGACTGGCCTTAAAACTGTTTTGTTACATTGATGTGGACTGGCCTTAAAACTGTTTTGTTACATTGATGTGGACTGGCCTTAAAACTGTTTTGTTACATTGATGTGGACTGGCCTTAAAACTGTTTTGTTACATTGATGTGGACTGGCCTTAAAACTGTTTTGTTAAAACTGGACTGGCCTTAAAACTGTTTTGTTACATTGATGTGGACTGGCCTTAAAGCTGGACTGACATTAACTTTACACTCTTTGCTGGACAGAAGTGACCCAGAAAAGAAACAATGATATGAAAATGACAGAATTGGCCCTTTAACACAATAAGATGAATGATGCTGTATTATTAGGCCTGACTGTACCCCACACACACACACACACACACACACACACACACACACACACACACACACACACACACACACACACACACACACACACACACACACACACACACACACACACACACACACACACACACACCACATGTTCAGATGGGGGTCCCTGGTACAACACAAGTTCAGATGGGGGTCCCTGGTACAACACATGTTCAGATGGGGGTCCCTGGTACAACACATGTTCAGATGGGGGTCCATGGTACAACACATGTTCAGATGGGGGTCACTGGTACAACACATGTTCAGATGGGGGTCACTGGTACATCACATGTTCAGATGGGGGTCCATGGTACAACACATGTTCAGATGGGGGTCCCTGGTACAACACATGTTCAGATGGGGGTCCCTGGTACAACACATGTTCAGAATTATCTGTATTTGAAAATATGTTGTTCCAGGGACCTCCCAGAAGCAAAGATTTGAGTTAAAAACGTTCCCTCTGAAAGAATATATATTCAAATGTTCGCCAGATTTTCAAGATATTTCAAAAAGAGCAGATCTACAAGCTTGTACGAGCTTGCAGATCTGCTCTTTTTCAATAGCTAAAGTATAACATAATGCTTAAAACAGGGGTTCCCGTCCTGAATGGGTTAACTCTACGGGTACTGCCACCGTAGACTCTCGTTCTATTTCGCTCGAAAAACAAGACCGTTTCCGGTCCCGCAAAAAATAGCTAGCGGCTAAAAATCGTCTAAAGCTAATGTGATCGTCGTCTATTTAAGAGTCTCCAGGAGCGTTCATATTGCAACCGTGCGGTAACGACCATTTAGTAATGAGCCGCTAACATTGTTGTTCAACTCAGAGCCGCCCGAGCTTTACGGTAAATATGAGCTCAGAGCCCCACTTTACGGTAAATATGAGCTCAGAGCCCCGCTTTACAGTAAATATGAGCTCAGAGCCCCGCTTTACAGTAAATATGAGCTCAGAGCCCCGCTTTACGGTAAATATGAGCTCAGAGCCGCCCGAGCTTTACGGTAAATATGAGCTCAGAGCCGCCCGAGCTTTATGGTAAATATGAGCTCAGAGCCCCGCTTTACAGTAAATATGACCTGAGACCCAGGCCTCACCCAGGGTGAGACCCAGGCCTCACCCTGGGTGAGACCCAGGCCTCACCCAGGGTGAGACCCAGGCCTCACCCAGGCCTGAGTGAGGACCACCAGTGTGAGGCCTGGGTGAGGACCACCAGTGTGAGGCCTGGGTGAGGCCTGGGTGAGGACCACCAGTGTGAGGCCTGGGTGAGGACCACCAGTGTGAGGCCTGGGTGAGGACCACCAGTGTGAGGCCTAGGTGAGGACCACCAGTGTGAGGCCTGGGTGAGGACCACCAGTGTGAGGCCTGGGTGAGGACCACCAGTGTGAGGCCTGGGTGAGGCCTGGGTGAGGACCACCAGTGTGAGGCCTGGGTGAGGCCTGGGTGAGGACCACCAGTGTGAGGCCTGGGTGAGGACCACCAGTGTGAGGCCTGGGTGAGGACCACCAGTGTGAGGCCTAGGTGAGGACCACCAGTGTGAGGCCTGGGTGAGGACCACCAGTGTGAGGCCTGGGTGAGGACCACCAGTGTGAGGCCTGGGTGAGGCCTGGGTGAGGACCACCAGTGTGAGGCCTGGGTGAGGCCTGGGTGAGGACCACCAGTGTGAGGCCTGGGTGAGGACCACCAGTGTGAGGCCTGGGTGAGGACCACCAGTGTGAGGCCTAGGTGAGGACCACCAGTG
The DNA here is from genome assembly GCF_951216825.1 of Electrona antarctica. NCBI lineage: Eukaryota > Metazoa > Chordata > Actinopteri > Myctophiformes > Myctophidae > Electrona > Electrona antarctica. The sequence goes on from NW_027638165.1 coordinate 127,221, forward strand.
TGAGGCCTAGGTGAGGACCACCAGTGTGAGGCCTGGGTGAGGACCACCAGTGTGAGGCCTGGGTGAGGCCTGGGTGAGGACCACCAGTGTGAGGCCTGGGTGAGGACCACCAGTGTGAGGCCTGTGTGAGGCCTGGGTGAGGACCACCAGTGTGAGGCCTGGTTGAGGCCTGGGTGAGGACCACCAGTGTGAGGCCTGTGTGAGGCCTGGGTGAGGACCACCAGTGTGAGGCCTGTGTGAGGCCTGGGTGAGGACCACCAGTGTGAGGCCTGTGTGAGGCCTGGGTGAAGACCACCAGTGTGAGGCCTGTGTGAGGCCTGGGTGAGGACCACCAGTGTGAGGCCTGGGTGAGGCCTGGGTGAGGACCACCAGTGTGAGGCCTGGGTGAGGCCTGGGTGAGGACCACCAGTGTGAGGCCTGGGTGAGGCCTGGGTGAGGACCACCAGTGTGAGGCCTGGGTGAGGCCTGGGTGAGGACCACCAGTGTGAGGCCTGGGTGAGGCCTGGGTGAGGACCACCAGTGTGAGGCCTGGGTGAGGCCTGGGTGAGGACCACCAGTGTGAGGCCTGGGTGAGGCCTGGGTGAGGACCACCAGTGTGAGGCCTGGGTGAGGCCTGGGTGAGGACCACCAGTCTGAGGCCTGGGTGAGGCCTGGGTGAGGACCACCCTAGGTCTGAGGGTGAAGTTCAGATTGTCTGTAATGATGTTCAATTAAATTAAGGCACTAATGAACTAATATCATTAATACTAATTAATATTAATTAATTAATAACAGCCTTGAGTTCTTTAAACAGACAAAGGGGAGGGGGTTAGCACAAACGGGAGGGGTTTAGAACAAATGGGAGGGGTTTAGAACAAAGGGGAGGTGTTTAGAACAAATGGGAGGGGTTTAGAACAAATGGGAGGGGTTTAGAAAAAAGGGGAGGGGTTTATGACCATATATGGGTTTAGAAGAGTCTGTTCCAGAAGCTCCAGAAGGAGGTGGAGCTAAAGGCACCGATGCACATGAGCAGCAGGATGTATGATGTCATCATGACCAGGAAGTGATGACGGACCACCCAGGAAGTCCTGCCAGGTCTGAAACACATGACCAAATATGGATATAATAACCGTGGTATATATAGTCTTGCGTTGCCAGACTGTTGCCTCTCGCAGTTTCCAAATGCTTCCGTCATACAGTCTGGAGCAACGGAAGCTCTGATCATGAGTAAAATATAAATGCTTCCGTCGTACAGTCTGGAGCAACGGAAGCTCTGATCACGAGTAAAATATAAATGCTTCCGTCATACAGACTGGAGCAACGGAAGCTCTGATCATGAGTAAAATATAAATGCTTCCGTCATACAGTCTGGAGCAACGGAAGCTCTGATCACGAGTAAAACATAAATGCTTCCGTCATACAGTCTGGAGCAACGGAAGCTCTGATCATGAGTAAAATATAAATGCTTCCGTCGTACAGTCTGGAGCAACGGAAGCTCTGATCACGAGTAAAATATAAATGCTTCCGTCATACAGACTGGAGCAACGGAAGCTCTGATCATGAGTAAAATATAAATGCTTCCGTCATACAGTCTGGAGCAACGGAAGCTCTGATCACGAGTAAAATATAAATGCTTCCGTCATACAGTCTGGAGCAACGGAAGCTCTGATCACGAGTAAAATATAAATTCTTCCGTCATACAGTCTGGAGCAACGGAAGCTCTGATCACGAGTAAAATATAAATGCTTCCATCATACAGTCTGGAGCAACGGAAGCTCTGATCACGAGTAAAATATAAATGCTTCCGTCATACAGTCTGGAGCAACGGAAGCTCTGATCACGAGTAAAATATAAATGCTTCCGTCATACAGTCTGGAGCAACGGAAGCTCTGATCACGAGTAAAATATAAATGCTTCCGTCATACAGTCTGGAGCAACGGAAGCTCTGATCACGAGTAAAATATAAATGCTTCCGTCATACAGTCTGGAGCAACGGAAGCTCTGATCACGAGTAAAATATAAATGCTTCCGTCATACAGTCTGGAGCAACGGAAGCTCTGATCATAAGTAAAATATAAATGCTTCCGTCATACAGTCTGGAGCAACGGAAGCTCTGATCATGAGTAAAATATAAATGCTTCCGTCATACAGTCTGGAGCAACGGAAGCTCTGATCACGAGTAAAATATAAATGCTTCCGTCATACAGTCTGGAGCAACGGAAGCTCTGATCACGAGTAAAATATAAATGCTTCCGTCATACAGTCTGGAGCAACGGAAGCTCTGATCATGAGTAAAATATAAATGCTTCCGTCATACAGTCTGGAGCAACGGAAGCTCTGATCACGAGTAAAATATAAATGCTTCCGTCATACAGTCTGGAGCAACGGAAGCTCTGATCACGAGTAAAATATAAATGCTTCCGTCATACAGTCTGGAGCAACGGAAGCTCTGATCATGAGTCAAATATAAAAGCGGAAGTGGAGCCTCCTCCCCACTTCCATTTTGTCTTTACATTCGTGCATATTTATCCTAATATAAATAGAAATCATCTAAGCATATATAGCGTGTTGCTTAGCCGAAAAGGAAATAAAAAAATAAGCTCTAAAGATATTTAAAAATATATTTTCGTGAAGGGAAATGGCAGCTTCCTTACTGGGATTTCAGGCGGTGTAGTTCCAGACTCTATGGGGGGATTCACACTGAGTCTGTTTGATTCAAACTGTTCCCGGATAAGGTTGCCTGGTCCCCGCTGGCCATGATTCACATTGGCCTTGTTCCCGCTGGCCATGATTCACATTGGCCTTGTTCCCGCTGGCCATGATTCACATTGGCCTTGTTCCCGCTGGCCATGATTCACATTGGCCTTGTTCCCGCTGGCCATGATTCACATGTACATGATCTACATTCACATGTAGACTAACAAGGCCTTGTTTCTTCCGCACCCGATGCTTTCACATTGCAGCGATCCACTTCAATCGGTCCCGGGAGCAGTTGGGCGATCCGCTCTTGGGAACGGTACGCATCTTTCACACTACCACAACACCTGCCAAGTGGTCCTATAGGGGTTCATACTACCACAACACCTGCCAAGTGGTCCCTATAGGGGTTCACACTACCACAACACCTGCCAAGTGGTCCTATAGGGGTTCATACTACCACAACACCTGCCAAGTGGTCCCTATAGGGGTTCATACTACCACAACACCTGCCAAGTGGTCCCTATAGGGGTTCATACTACCACAACACCTGCCAAGTGGTCCCTATAGGGGTTCATACTACCACAACACCTGCCAAGTGGTCCCTATAGGGGTTCATACTACCACAACACCTGCCAAGTGGTCCTATAGGGGTTCATACTACCACAACACCTGCCAAGTGGTCCCTATAGGGGTTCACACTACCACAACACCTGCCAAGTGGTCCTATAGGGGTTCATACTACCACAACACCTGCCAAGTGGTCCTATAGGGGTTCATACTACCACACCACCTGCCAAGTGGTCCTATAGGGGTTCATACTACCACAACACCTGCCAAGTGGTCCCTATAGGGGTTCATACTACCACAACACCTGCCAAGTGGTCCTATAGGGGTTCATACTACCACAACACCTGCCAAGTGGTCCTATAGGGGTTCATACTACCACAACACCTGCCAAGTGGTCCCTATAGGGGTTCATACTACCACAACACCTGCCAAGTGGTCCCTATAGGGGTTCATACTACCACAACACCTGCCAAGTGGTCCTATAGGGGTTCATACTACCACAACACCTGCCAAGTGGTCCTATAGGGGTTCATACTACCACAACACCTGCCAAGTGGTCCCTATAGGGGTTCATACTACCACAACACCTGCCAAGTGGTCCTATAGGGGTTCATACTACCACAACACCTGCCAAGTGGTCCTATAGGGGTTCATACTACCACAACACCTGCCAAGTGGTCCTATAGGGGTTCATACTACCACAACACCTGCCAAGTGGTCCTATAGGGGTTCATACTACCACAACACCTGCCAAGTGGTCCTATAGGGGTTCATACTACCACAACACCTGCCAAGTGGTCCTATAGGGGTTCATACTACCACAACACCTGCCAAGTGGTCCTATAGGGGTTCATACTACCACAACACCTGCCAAGTGGTCCTATAGGGGTTCATACTACCACAACACCTGCCAAGTGGTCCTATAGGGGTTCATACTACCACAACACCTGCCAAGTGGTCCTATAGGGGTTCATACTACCACAACACCTGCCAAGTGGTCCTATAGGGGTTCATACTACCACAACACCTGCCAAGTGGTCCTATAGGGGTTCATACTACCACAACACCTGCCAAGTGGTCCTATAGGGGTTCACACTACCACAACACCTGCCAAGTGGTCCTATAGGGGTTCATACTACCACAACACCTGCCAAGTGGTCCTATAGGGGTTCATACTACCACAACACCTGCCAAGTGGTCCTATAGGGGTTCATACTACCACAACACCTGCCAAGTGGTCCCTATAGGGGTTCATACTACCACAACACCTGCCAAGTGGTCCTATAGGGGTTCATACTACCACAACACCTGCCAAGTGGTCCTATAGGGGTTCATACTACCACAACACCTGCCAAGTGGTCCTATAGGGGTTCATACTACCACAACACCTGCCAAGTGGTCCTATAGGGGTTCATACTACCACAACACCTGCCAAGTGGTCCTATAGGGGTTCATACTACCACAACACCTGCCAAGTGGTCCCTATAGGGGTTCATACTACCACAACACCTGCCAAGTGGTCCTATAGGGGTTCATACTACCACAACACCTGCCAAGTGGTCCTATAGGGGTTCATACTACCACAACACCTGCCAAGTGGTCCTATAGGGGTTCATACTACCACAACACCTGCCAAGTGGTCCTATAGGGGTTCATACTACCACAACACCTGCCAAGTGGTCCCTATAGGGGTTCATACTACCACAACACCTGCCAAGTGGTCCCTATAGGGGTTCACACTACCACAACACCTGCCAAGTGGTCCTATAGGGGTTCATACTACCACAACACCTGCCAAGTGGTCCCTATAGGGGTTCATACTACCACAACACCTGCCAAGTGGTCCCTATAGGGGTTCATACTACCACAACACCTGCCAAGTGGTCCCTATAGGGGTTCATACTACCACAACACCTGCCAAGTGGTCCCTATAGGGGTTCATACTACCACAACACCTGCCAAGTGGTCCCTATAGGGGTTCATACTACCACAACACCTGCCAAGTGGTCCCTATAGGGGTTCATACTACCACAACACCTGCCAAGTGGTCCTATAGGGGTTCATACTACCACAACACCTGCCAAGTGGTCCCTATAGGGGTTCATACTACCACAACACCTGCCAAGTGGTCCCTATAGGGGTTCATACTACCACAACACCTGCCAAGTGGTCCCTATAGGGGTTCATACTACCACAACACCTGCCAAGTGGTCCCTATAGGGGTTCATACTACCACAACACCTGCCAAGTGGTCCCTATAGGGGTTCATACTACCACAACACCTGCCAAGTGGTCCCTATAGGGGTTCATACTACCACAACACCTGCCAAGTGGTCCCTATAGGGGTTCATACTACCACAACACCTGCCAAGTGGTCCTATAGGGGTTCACACTACCACAACACCTGCCAAGTGGTCCCTATAGGGGTTCATACTACCACAACACCTGCCAAGTGGTCCTATAGGGGTTCATACTACCACAACACCTGCCAAGTGGTCCCTATAGGGGTTCATACTACCACAACACCTGCCAAGTGGTCCTATAGGGGTTCATACTACCACAACACCTGCCAAGTGGTCCTATAGGGGTTCATACTACCACAACACCTGCCAAGTGGTCCTATAGGGGTTCATACTACCACAACACCTGCCAAGTGGTCCCTATAGGGGTTCATACTACCACAACACCTGCCAAGTGGTCCTATAGGGGTTCATACTACCACAACACCTGCCAAGTGGTCCTATAGGGGTTCATACTACCACAACACCTGCCAAGTGGTCCTATAGGGGTTCATACTACCACAACACCTGCCAAGTGGTCCCTATAGGGGTTCATACTACCACAACACCTGCCAAGTGGTCCCTATAGGGGTTCATACTACCACAACACCTGCCAAGTGGTCCTATAGGGGTTCATACTACCACAACACCTGCCAAGTGGTCCTATAGGGGTTCATACTACCACAACACCTGCCAAGTGGTCCTATAGGGGTTCATACTACCACAACACCTGCCAAGTGGTCCTATAGGGGTTCATACTACCACAACACCTGCCAAGTGGTCCTATAGGGGTTCACACTACCACAACACCTGCCAAGTTGTCCCTATAGGGGTTCATACTACCACAACACCTGCCAAGTGGTCCTATAGGGGTTCATACTACCACAACACCTGCCAAGTGGTCCTATAGGGGTTCACACTACCACAACACCTGCCAAGTGGTCCCTATAGGGGTTCATACTACCACAACACCTGCCAAGTGGTCCTATAGGGGTTCATACTACCACAACACCTGCCAAGTGGTCCCTATAGGGGTTCATACTACCACAACACCTGCCAAGTGGTCCTATAGGGGTTCATACTACCACAACACCTGCCAAGTGGTCCTATAGGGGTTCATACTACCACAACACCTGCCAAGTGGTCCTATAGGGGTTCATACTACCACAACACCTGCCAAGTGGTCCTATAGGGGTTCATACTACCACAACACCTGCCAAGTGGTCCCTATAGGGGTTCATACTACCACAACACCTGCCAAGTGGTCCCTATAGGGGTTCATACTACCACAACACCTGCCAAGTGGTCCTATAGGGGTTCATACTACCACAACACCTGCCAAGTGGTCCCTATAGGGGTTCATACTACCACAACACCTGCCAAGTGGTCCTATAGGGGTTCATACTACCACAACACCTGCCAAGTGGTCCTATAGGGGTTCATACTACCACAACACCTGCCAAGTGGTCCTATAGGGGTTCACACTACCACAACACCTGCCAAGTGGTCCTATAGGGGTTCATACTACCACAACACCTGCCAAGTGGTCCTATAGGGGTTCATACTACCACAACACCTGCCAAGTGGTCCTATAGGGGTTCATACTACCACAACACCTGCCAAGTGGTCCTATAGGGGTTCATACTACCACAACACCTGCCAAGTGGTCCTATAGGGGTTCATACTACCACAACACCTGCCAAGTGGTCCCTATAGGGGTTCATACTACCACAACACCTGCCAAGTGGTCCTATAGGGGTTCATACTACCACAACACCTGCCAAGTGGTCCCTATAGGGGTTCACACTACCACAACACCTGCCAAGTGGTCCTATAGGGGTTCATACTACCACAACACCTGCCAAGTGGTCCCTATAGGGGTTCATACTACCACAACACCTGCCAAGTGGTCCCTATAGGGGTTCATACTACCACAACACCTGCCAAGTGGTCCCTATAGGGGTTCACACTACCACAACACCTGCCAAGTGGTCCCTATAGGGGTTCATACTACCACAACACCTGCCAAGTGGTCCCTATAGGGGTTCATACTACCACAACACCTGCCAAGTGGTCCTATAGGGGTTGACACTACCACAACACCTGCCAAGTGGTCCTATAGGGGTTCATACTACCACAACACCTGCCAAGTGGTCCTATAGGGGTTCATACTACCACAACACCTGCCAAGTGGTCCCTATAGGGGTTCATACTACCACAACACCTGCCAAGTGGTCCCTATAGGGGTTCATACTACCACAACACCTGCCAAGTGGTCCTATAGGGGTTCATACTACCACAACACCTGCCAAGTGGTCCCTATAGGGGTTCATACTACCACAACACCTGCCAAGTGGTCCCTATAGGGGTTCATACTACCACAACACCTGCCAAGTGGTCCCTATAGGGGTTCATACTACCACAACACCTGCCAAGTGGTCCCTATAGGGGTTCACACTACCACAACACCTGCCAAGTGGTCCTATAGGGGTTCATACTACCACAACACCTGCCAAGTGGTCCTATAGGGGTTCATACTACAACAACACCTGCCAAGTGGTCCTATAGGGGTTCATACTACCACAACACCTGCCAAGTGGTCCCTATAGGGGTTCATACTACCACAACACCTGCCAAGTGGTCCCTATAGGGGTTCATACTACCACAACACCTGCCAAGTGGTCCCTATAGGGGTTCATACTACCACAACACCTGCCAAGTGGTCCCTATAGGGGTTCATACTACCACAACACCTGCCAAGTGGTCCCTATAGGGGTTCATACTACCACAACACCTGCCAAGTGGTCCTATAGGGGTTCATACTACCACAACACCTGCCAAGTGGTCCTATAGGGGTTCATACTACCACAACACCTGCCAAGTGGTCCTATAGGGGTTCATACTACCACAACACCTGCCAAGTGGTCCCTATAGGGGTTCATACTACCACAACACCTGCCAAGTGGTCCTATAGGGGTTCACACTACCACAACACCTGCCAAGTGGTCCTATAGGGGTTCATACTACCACAACACCTGCCAAGTGGTCCTATAGGGGTTCACACTACCACAACACCTGCCAAGTGGTCCTATAGGGGTTCATACTACCACAACACCTGCCAAGTGGTCCTATAGGGGTTCATACTACCACAACACCTGCCAAGTGGTCCTATAGGGGTTCATACTACCACAACACCTGCCAAGTGGTCCCTATAGGGGTTCATACTACCACAACACCTGCCAAGTGGTCCCTATAGGGGTTCATACTACCACAACACCTGCCAAGTGGTCCTATAGGGGTTCATACTACCACAACACCTGCCAAGTGGTCCCTATAGGGGTTCATACTACCACAACACCTGCCAAGTGGTCCCTATAGGGGTTCATACTACCACAACACCTGCCAAGTGGTCCTATAGGGGTTCATACTACCACAACACCTGCCAAGTGGTCCTATAGGGGTTCATACTACCACAACACCTGCCAAGTGGTCCCTATAGGGGTTCATACTACCACAACACCTGCCAAGTGGTCCTATAGGGGTTCATACTACCACAACACCTGCCAAGTGGTCCTATAGGGGTTCATACTACCACAACACCTGCCAAGTGGTCCTATAGGGGTTCATACTACCACAACACCTGCCAAGTGGTCCTATAGGGGTTCATACTACCACAACACCTGCCAAGTGGTCCTATAGGGGTTCATACTACCACAACACCTGCCAAGTGGTCCTATAGGGGTTCATACTACCACAACACCTGCCAAGGTTCATACTACCACAACACCTGCCAAGTGGTCCTATAGGGGTTCATACTACCACAACACCTGCCAAGGTTCATACTACCACAACACCTGCCAAGTGGTCCTATAGGGGTTCATACTACCACAACACCTGCCAAGGTTCATACTACCACAACACCTGCCAAGTGGTCCTATAGGGGTTCATACTACCACAACACCTGCCAAGGTTCATACTACCACAACACCTGCCAAGTGGTCCCGAGAGCGCGTCCGGGACCATAGTGTGAATCCCCTGTATGTACCATCCAGGACCATAGTGTGAATCCCCTGTATGTACCATCCAGGACCATAGTGTGAATCCCCTGTATGTACCATCCAGGACCATAGTGTGAATCCCCTGTATATAAATACCATTCGGAGATTGTGGAATAGTTGCCTGGAGACTATTATATACAATACATGACCACCCAGGAAGTTCTGCTGGGATGTGTGCACGCACACACACACGCGCCCACGCACACACACACGCGCCCACGCACACACACACGCGCGCCCACGCACACACACACGCGCGCCCACGCACACACACGCGCCCACGCACACTTCTACTGGTGTGCAAGGTGCAAGTTGGCACCTCGACAGAGTGCATTTCTAGTTATTATTATTATTATCCTCTTAGAGTACACCATTTATACATTATATCTTCACCTGGACAGACGTGTCCTCTGCGAGTACACCAGCAGGTATTTCACTCTCAACAGTTGGTTGTTGGTGACGATGAAGTATTTCTGAGGAACTTCTCCTCCTTCACTGTTCCTGGCCCTGGAGCGCTGCCGGTCCACCTGCTGGCAATCTAGAGACATTACAATAACATCATTACTGGCCCTGGAACGCTGCCGGTCCACCTGCTGGCAATCTAGAGACATTACAATAACATCATTACTGGCCCTGGAACGCTGCCGGTCCACCTGCTGGCAATCTAGAGACATTACAATAACATCATTACTGGCCCTGGAACGCTGCCGGTCCACCTGCTGGCAATCTAGAGACATTACAATAACATCATTATCATTATCATCATTACTGGCCCTGGAACGCTGCCGGTCCACCTGCTGGCAATCTAGAACACATTAGAACAACATCATTATTATTATTATTATTATCATTATTATTAATCTACATACATTACAATAACATTATTAGTGCACGTACTGCGATCGGCTGGGTATGTCGGTTATGTATGTATGTATGTCGGTGTCGTCCACCAGCCAATAGGGGACCAGCATTGTATGTATGACGGTGTCGTCCACCAGCCAATAAGGGACCAGCATTGTATGTATGTCGGTGTCGTCCACCAGCCAATAAGGGACCAGCATTGTATGCATGTCGGTGTCGTCCACCAGCCAATAAGGGACCAGCATTGTATGTATGTCGGTGTCGTCCACCAGCCAATAAGGGACCAGCATTGTATGTATGTCGGTGTCGTCCACCAGCCAATAAGGGACCAGCATTGTATGTATGTCGGTGTCGTCCACCAGCCAATAAGGGACCAGCATTGTATGTATGTCGGTGTCGTCCACCAGCCAATAAGGGACCAGCATTGTATGTATGTCGGTGTCGTCCACCAGCCAATAAGGGACCAGCATTGTATGTATGCTAGGGCTTCAATATTCATAAGTTTCATTAATATCGGTGCCAAAAAAAGACGATTATTGTATTTTGTCATAAATGTGCCGGTAGAACACGGTTGTAAGGAGATGTATAGCTGCGTCTCCCTGAAACACCGGAGGAGGTCTAGACACAGAGCCTTCTCTCCACACAGACACACACACGCACACACACACACACACACGCACGCGCACGCACACGCACACGCGTGCGTGCGTGCCTGCCTGCCCTCAATAACAAACATCAAAGCTGTATATAGGAGGGGCTAGCGCCCCTCAATAACAAACATCAAAGCTGTATATAGGAGGGGCTAGCGCCCCTCAATAACAAACATCAAAGCTGTATATAGGAGGGGCTAGCGCCCCTCAATAACAAACATCAAAGCTGTATATGGCGGTGGTTGAGTTAAAGCGGTATATAGGGGGCGCTAGAGCCCCTCAACAATAAGATAATGGCCAGATGACCTCGCCGTACCTTTTCTCTTCACCTGACATTTGACCTCTGGGTGGTCGATGACCTCACACAGCGCCACGCAGCTCAGCTGAGACCCCAGGAGACTTTCCCTCCAGCCGTTACCGTGAGGGCTGTACAGCACCGCCATGCTGAGGTCAGAGGTCAGATAGGTTCCCTCGCCAAACAGGGACGTCTGAAACATAACCATGTACAATACACCAGTAAGACGCATTAACACAATCCACGCCGGGATTTCTTTCGAAATAACAGCTCGGGGTGCCGCGCAGATAGGGCAGCTTTTACTCTGTAAGCCCCCCCACCCCCCTTCCGTTCTGGACCAAAAACGGGAGACATATTTTTGCCTGCTTACCTCGCTATCGTAAGATAAAGTCGCTGAATAATCCCTCGCGTTCATATTTTGAACGAGAGGCATGTTGAAGTCAGAAATGGAGCTGGATTAGGAGATACGAGGCATTCTTTCTGCAGCGGTAAACAGGGAAGTGATGTGCATGCACAAAGTTCTCCAGTATATATTATAGTGTATATGGTAGGGTTTAGGGTTTAGGGGTTAGGGTTTAGGGTTTAAGGGTTAGGGTACCTTGTTAAGGTGAACTGTAGCCCATTATAAACAATAGAGTGGAAGTTCTCCAGGTATATATTATAGTGTATAGTTTAGAGGTTAGGGTTTAGGGGTTAGGGTGTAGGGGTTAGGGTGTAGGGGTTAGGGTTTAGGGGTTAGGGTTTAGGGTTTAAGGGTTAGGGTACCTTGTTAAGGTGACAGTGAAGCCCGTTATAAACAATAGAGTGGAAGTTCTCCAGGCGACTCCCGTGGAAGGCGTAGAAAACGTCTCGTTCTCCTCTGGTTTTCTGGAAGTGGACGTTGAGCTGCTCGCTGTATTCCACCTCAAACAGGAAGTCTGGCACGGGCGTGGCCGGGCCCTCGATGCCCGCCAGGCTGCACAGCTTAGCATACTGAAGACAAAAACATTATATATACACAATACATATATAATATATATACCCCGATATATAAATACATGTAGAGGCCCTCCAGACTGCACAGCGTAGCATACTGGAACACATTATAATTCTATTATATACAATACATACTGTACTACCACCCTTATACAATACACACTGTAGAGTTAGGGGCTAGGGTCGTAGAGTTAAGGATAGGGTTAGGGTCCTACCAACCTCTTCCTTATGGAGGGTCTTCACAGCGAAGCCTCTAGAACTCAGAACCCAGTGAACCAGAGTTACCAGACCTACCTGTTCTTTAAGGGTTAGGGGCTAGGGGCGTAGAGTTAAGGATAGGGTTAGGGGCTAGGGGCGTAGAGTTAAGGATAGGGTTAGGGGCTAGGGGCATAGAGTTAAGGATAGGGTTAGGGGCTAGGGGCGTAGAGTTAAGGATAGGGTTAGGGGCTAGTGGCGTAGAGTTAAGGATAGGGTTAGGGGCTAGGGGCGTAGAGTTAAGGATAGGGTTAGGGGCTAGGGGCGTAGAGTTAAGGATAGGGTTAGGGGCTAGGGGCGTAGAGTTAAGGATAGGGTTAGGGGCTAGGGGCGTAGAGTTAAGGATAGGGTTAGGGGCTAGGGGCGTAGAGTTAAGGATAGGGTTAGGGGCTAGGGGCGTAGAGTTAAGGATAGGGTTAGGGGCTAGTGGCGTAGAGTTAAGGATAGGGTTAGGGGCTAGGGGCGTAGAGTTAAGGATAGGGTTAGGGGCTAGGGGCGTAGAGTTAAGGATAGGGTTAGGGGCTAGGGGGCGTAGAGTTAAGGATAGGGTTAGGGGCGTAGAGTTAAGGATAGGGTTAGGGGCTAGGGGCGTAGAGTTAAGGATAGGGTTAGGGGCTAGGGGCGTAGAGTTAAGGATAGGGTTAGGGGCTAGGGGCGTAGAGTTAAGGATAGGGTTAGGGGCTAGGGGCGTAGAGTTAAGGATAGGGTTAGGGGCTAGGGGCGTAGAGTTAAGGATAGGGTTAGGGGCTAAGGGCGTAGAGTTAAGGATAGGGTTAGGGGCGTAGAGTTAAGGATAGGGTTAGGGGCTAGGGGCGTAGAGTTAAGGATAGGGTTAGGGTCCTACCAACCTCTTCCTTATGCAGGGTCTTCACAGCGAAGCCTCTAGAACTCAGAACCCAGTGAACCAGAGATAAATGCTGGTCAGATTCTCCTGCTTTGAGTCTCACCAGGTCCCTCACCCCAGGCAACGAGCTGGCATCTGTTAGCTACAATACATACACATTATATTATTATTATTATTATTAGTAACCAGGTCCCTCACCCCAGGCAACAAGCTGGCATCTGTTAACTACAATACATACACATTATTAAAGGACCAAGCAGTTCTGAAAGAACTTGGTCCTTTTTTTAAATTGCTATTTATTTTCTTCCGCCAAAAATAGCAGTTCTGGCTGAACCGTGCAGTCGGTTTTCGCGAAATTTGGAGATATGGTAGAGGGCCATGCCAAACGGTGAGGATGCGAAGCCCACAACCATTGGCCAAAGGGTGGCGCTATATTGAAAATGCAAACTTTGACCACGCATAGCTCATGAACCGTTTGACCGTCGGCAATGAAACCTCGACACACATATGCGTCTCCTCATGCCGAACAAGTTCTGCGCTGTTACTTTTGACCTCTGACCTCTAGATCACCCGCCATTTTGAATTATATGAAAATCAATTAAAATGCATCTCCTCCCAGGGTCTTTGATCAAAATGCACGTGAACTTTGGACCTATACGGACATGGGAAAGTATAGTACGTTTTTGTAAGTGAAAAAATGAAGGTTTTATGAGCCAATGAAAATTGCCGTTTTGTGAAATTCTGTCTTTGTTCTGTTGTAGTGCCTGTGGCTTTGCTGACCTCTGCTGGTCTAAAGTGCCTCACCTGTCAATCACCTGAGCCACACCCTTAGTCAGCTGTTCTTGATTAGTTGCAGGCTATATAAGAGGACTTGTGGCCAGCAGCTCAATGGGCCTCATGCGCCAATAAGTTCCTAACTTTTCCTCTTACATTTCTTCCTAAGTGAATTCCTAAGAGAAGTCCAGTCAGATTCATGAAACGTTCTTAAGTAGGCAGAATTGTTCGTAAGCATGTTCTTATGATGATGAATCCAAATCCTCGTAACTTGAAGGGGTGTGCCAGTTCATTCAAATTATCATAGGTAGACGCCCCACATATCCTAATTAGCATCCTAATTACCATAGGGAACCGCCCCACCAATCCCATATAAGGCATTGGGAATTCACTTTCCTACCTGTGTTCACCCAGGTGGGTGTAGTTTTGCATGACTCCATGGCCTTGCCTGCAGTCACACCTGTGTGTGATTGCAGCTCACAGGACCTCACACATAGAAATAAAGTTGAGTGAAGTCAAGAATACCTAAACTAAAGTCTAAATATGGTGGAACACCAGACTCCAAACATTAAAAATCAATAATACTGTGGAGGTACTGAAGTGAACAGAAAATTTCACATTTTCAATATTTCAATATTTTAATATTTTCAATATTCATGAATGTATTTTATTATTTATCTCACAATAGTCAACTGGGGGGGGGGGGTGATGGCGGGAGGGGGGGGGGGGGTTATGTGGTGGGTATGGTGCGTTTGTTTGGGTTGGGTTGTGAACTCTAAACCAGTGGTTCTCAAACATTTTCATGTCAAGGACCCCCAAATTGACATGCATTCTGCAGACCCCCATATGAAAATATTTTCTGCTAGGGTAATGTTTTGAAGATTTATCAAAATGTTTTGAAAATAGCCGATCTACGAGCTCAAAATGGGCAGTAATGGGACGCGTTTGTGAGCTTGTAGATCGGCTATTTCCAAAGTATAAAATGGGATTAAAGTGGTAAAATATTCCATATTTTGCTGTGGACTGCCTGGAACTTCCTCAAGGACCCCTTGAGGTCCTCAGACCAAACTTTGAGCATCATGCAGATGGCGCTGTTTTCCCTTTATGTTTTCAGATTGCACTTAAGAACGAAAAAGGCACCCTAAGAGTGCTCCACAGTGTGCGTAGATTCTGTTCTTACCTACGAACAAATCACAGCTAAGAAAAGATTGAGGGATCCCAAAACTTTCTTAAAAACTTCCTAAGTGGGTCTAAGAACCAATTTCCTCTTAAAGGGGAAAACCACCCATTTTCAACATTTTACTATGTCATTAATATACCTTAGAGCTGTTGTGTGGAATAATAAAAAAGTCCCCCCATTCTGTGTTTCCTAGAACTGTTAAGTATGAAAAAAATCATTAACATGGTGAAACGCATCTTGATGATGTCATCAAGATGCGTTTCACCATGTTAATGATTTTTTTCAGACCTCTAGTTCTAGGAAACACAGAATGGGGGGGACTTTTTTATTATTTCCACACAACAGCTCTAAGGTATATTAATGACATAGTAAAATGTTGAAAATGAGTGGAATGCCCCTTTAAGAACTTCTTAAGAACGGTTGGCGCATGAGGCCCATTGTCTCCCAAACACCCAAACTGAACAGTTGTGTTCCCTTTTTGGGTCGTAAGTACTGTATTCTTGTCCATCATTCCCTATTTTGCAATGCAGGATTTTAAATAAATGTGTAAAATCTTTGTAAACTTTTGATCTGACTTTGTATCCTTTTATGTTAAAGGGCCGTAACAATGCTAGAAACTGATTTGTTTAGTGAGAAACATGTATAAAGAACTTGATCCTGATCAAATCAGGTTCTTTACTCATGAATTGATAGATTATTTGATGTTGTACAACAGTGATTTTGAAACAAAGACCGGAACTCTGAATCCCCCCCTTCACCCACAAATGTGGTAATCTGGTTCTCCAAATTGGAGAAAGAGACTGCTTTCCCTGAACTGAATAGGAACTGAACGGGGACTTTTCAATTCAACAACTTAAAGTGGGCCCCATTTGTTTGTTTTTCATGAATGTTCAAAGCTGTTTATTTTCTGTGAAGTTTAATAATAATTTCAGTTAACCTTTAATCCCTGTTTCCGACTCATTTCATTGGTTTTCACTCACTCATTGAGCTCCTCGTCTAAATCTGGTACATTTTCTGGTTTATATGCAGTCAATTAATTTATCTTTACCCACCTTATCATTAGTTCTCCTTGTGCAACTTGCTACAAAAACACTGAATGATTTTGCTTGTTAGTTCGGTAGGTAGAGCTCTTGCCTTTGCAACACAAGGTCATGGGTTCAAATCTGGGCACCGCCAACTCTGTGTATGAGTCTTCAAGAACCCGTACCTGCCTCCCACTATAAAAAACCGACCCTGTCACAATTCCATGGTCTTTTTCTCAAGTTTAGTCTTCCATGTTTCTTGTGCATATTATTCTTATTGCCTTCCTGCTTGGTCCGGCCTTATCGCTGCTTGCAGCGATCCTTTTCTAGTATTATTATTATTATTATCCAGGTCCCTCACCCTAGGCAACGAGCTGGCATCTAATAACTAGAGATTATTATTATCATCATCATCATCATCATCATCATCATCATCATCATGCCGGGCAACGAGCTGGCATCTGTCCACTGTAGAATAATACATATTATAATTAGGCCTACGGGTTAAGCCCTTTTTGTTTTCGTGAAAGTTCCGCCATTTTTGCAGTTTTGGCAGTTCTGTGCTATCGTTCTTAACTAAGGTGTAAAAGGTGTAAATTGAATCCCAGTATTTATCGGACGATGAGAAACATGTTGCTAGATCGAATACTAATACATCTTGTATATAAGTTAATATAGTAGCCTATTACATATTATAATTTATAATATAAGTTAATATATCTTACCAGCTCCTCAAAGTCTTTGTTGTTGTGTGTGCTGACGTACGTGGGAGGAAACGGTCTCAGGACAGAGTCTCTCTTGTAACTCTGAGCAGCAGCAACGAACAGGCTGAGACGAAGGTCTGCTGCTACCGGATCTCTGTGGAGGCAGGAGACCACTAGGTCCTTTACGGCCTCCATAACGACCTGTTAACGAGATCATTAACACTGTTAACGACCTGTTAACGAGATCATTAACACTGTTAATTACCTATTCACGACCTGTTAGTGACATCATTTACATCGTTTATAGAAGACAGAGCTCTCTGGACACGTTCAGGTGTTTAGACAGATATCTGGTGTTGTGTTTATAGAAGACAGCTCTGGACACGTTCAGGTGTTTAGACAGATATCTGGTGTTGTGTTTACAGAAGACAGAGCTCTCTGGACACGTTCAGGTGTTTAGACAGATATCTGTTGTGTTTATAGAAGACAGAGCTCTGGACACGTTCAGGTGTTTAGACAGATATCTGTTGTTGTGTTTATAGAAGACAGAGCTCTCTGGACACGTTCAGGTGTTTAGACAGATATCTGGTGTTGTGTTTATAGAAGACAGAGCTCTGGACACGTTCAGGTGTTTAGACAGATATCTGGTGTCGCGTTTACAGAAGACAGAGCTCTGGACACGTTCAGGTGTTTAGACAGATATCTGGTGTTGTGTTTATATAGAAGACAGAGCTCTGGACACGTTCAGGTGTTTAGACAGATATCTGGTGTTGTGTTTATAGAAGACAGAGCTCTGGACACGTTCAGGTGTTTAGACAGATATCTGGTGTTGTGTTTATAGAAGACAGAGCTCTGGACACGTTCAGGTGTTTAGACAGATATCTGTTGTTGTGTTTATAGAAGACAGAGCTCTGGACACGTTCAGGTGTTTAGACAGATATCTGGTGTTGTGTTTATATAGAAGACAGAGCTCTGGACACGTTCAGGTGTTTAGACAGATATCTGGTGTTGTGTTTATAGAAGACAGAGCTCTGGACACGTTCAGGTGTTTAGACAGATATCTGTTGTTGTGTTTATAGAAGACAGAGCTCTGGACACGTTCAGGTGTTTAGACAGATATCTGGTGTTGTGTTTATAGAAGACAGAGCTCTCTGGACACGTTCAGGTGTTTAGGCAGATATCTGTTGTTGTGTTTATAGAAGACAGAGCTCTGGACACGTCCAGGTGTTAAGACAGATATCTGTTGTTGTGTTTATAGAAGACAGAGCTCTGGACACGTTCAGGTGTTTAGACAGATATCTGTTGTTGTGTTTATAGAAGACAGAGCTCTGGACACGTTCAGGTGTTTAGACAGATATCTGGTGTTGTGTTTATAGAAGACAGAGCTCTCTGGACACGTTCAGGTGTTTAGGCAGATATCTGTTGTTGTGTTTATAGAAGACAGAGCTCTGGACACGTCCAGGTGTTTAGACAGATATCTGTTGTTGTGTTTACAGAAGACAGAGCTCTCTGGACACGTTCAGGTGTTTAGACAGATATCTGGTGTTGTGTTTATAGAAGACAGAGCTCTGGACACGTTCAGGTGTTTAGACAGATATCGGGTGTTGTGTTTATAGAAGACAGAGCTCTGGACACGTTCAGGTGTTTAGACAGATATCTGGTGTTGTGTTTATAGAAGACAGAGCTCTCTGGACACGTTCAGGTGTTTAGACAGATATCAGGTGTTGTGTTTATAGAAGACAGAGCTCTGGACACGTTCAGGTGTTTAGACAGATATCTGGTGTTGTGTTTATAGAAGACAGCTCTGGACACGTTCAGGTGTTTAGACAGATATCTGGTGTTGTGTTTATAGAAGACAGCTCTGGACACGTTCAGGTGTTTAGACCGATATCTGGTGTTGTGTTTATAGAAGACAGAGCTCTGGACACGTTCAGGTGTTTAGACAGATATCTGGTGTTGTGTTTATAGAAGACAGAGCTCTGGACACGTTCAGGTGTTTAGACAGATATCTGCTGTTGTGTTTATAGAAGACAGAGCTCTGGACACGTTCAGGTGTTTAGACAGATATCTGGTGTTGTGTTTATAGACAGTTGCGTCTCCTCTCAAACGAGCACTTGCCCGGACGGTCAGGCAACCTGAAAGCAAACTCCACCTGCCCAAATGTTTTATTTAGCTGCCAGGGGCAGGTGGGCAACCTTTAGTTTTTTATTTAGCTGCCAAAGGCAGGTGGGCATTTTATTTGGCTGCCAGGGGTAGGTGGGCAACCCTTAGTGTTTTATTTAGCTGCCAGGGGCAGGTGGGCAACCCTTAGTGTTTTATTTAGCTGCCAGGGGCAGGTGGGCAACCCTTAGACACACACACACACACACACACACACACACACACACACACACACACTTATAACTTGACATCATTGCTTGTCTTGTTTATCATTGTATGTCTTTAAATGTCTTAATGAATTGAATACAGGAGCACAATGGAAACAAGAGCTTTTAACAATCATTATAAATCATACTTATTATAATTATTGTCATGACGTCACTGTGGTTTAGAACTTTGTAAACTTATCAACAAGACAGAAGCAGCCATGCTAGCTGCAGTTAGCATCCTGAGCTAGTTACTTTATATTAGTGCTTCTTTGTAATCATGAATATTCATGACGTCAATAAATAAATAAATGCATGTTTGTTGTTTACCTTCAGTGTTTGTTGACGTTGATGACGTCAGTCATGTCCATATAAAGTAATAATAAACAGCTGTTAGCATTTAGCTTAGCCTAGCCAACATGGCAACATGTACACTCTGGCAGCAGCAGGATGTAAACATAGAAGGGGTGACAGGTTGTCAGAGAGAAACAAGCAACAAGGTCTGTGAAAACAACCTTTAATCCATTGGTTCTCAAAGTGGGGTCCGGGGACCCCAAGGGTCCTTGTGGGAGTTCCGGGGGTCCCCAGTTAAATGGAACCAAATGAACCCCAACAGGTCCATTTGGTTCCATTTGTACACTCTCAGAGTTAAATTAACAGTGATTTTACAATATAATTTGGGGGTCCCAGAGATAGAAATGACATTAAATGTGGGTCCGTAGACTAATGCATCATCACTGCTAGAGATCAAATAATCTTCTCTTATGGGTTGTTGTTGGAAATAGCAGATCTACAAACTCAAGCTTGTAGATTTCCAACTACAACAACAAAACATATTGGAAGAGAATACAAATACAAAAGTGGATTATCTTTTATACATTTTAACAAACACATCTTGTATGGGGTCCCTGGTTTAACATGTTTTCAGATGGGGGTCCGCGCAGACAAATATATATATTATTTTGGGGGTCCTTCTCTTGAAAATGAAACCCTGGATTAAACATTTTATTTAAATGAAACCCTGGATTAAACAACATTTATCAACCCACAAATACAAATATATATTTACAAGATACAGGGAAAACGTCGCTTATAATGAGAGGACATGGCAACACTGCCACGTCACTTGATCACACAGAGGTTTCCGGTGTGTTACGGTGAAATGGGTGACCTGTAGAATTCTGTGACTGGGCCCTGTACTGCTACTGCGCCTGCGCCGTGGTCGAAAACTACAAGCTCTCCAGATCGGCTCATCACGGATGAAGTATAAAAGGCTCAGTGTCGCCCTCCTGTGGTGGCTTCGAGGAGAGCATTGTGCAGAATGTCGTTTTATATTTCACAAGTTTTCAAATTAAATAAATGTATAAAGCATATTTAGAAAATAGCAGATCTACGCATTGAGAGCTTGTAGATCGGCTATTTTCAAATGGCTGAAAATGCATTAGCCTATTTTGTAAACGATTGATTGATTGATTGATTGATTGATTGATTGAAATATTTATTAACAGTTTGCAGAATTACAGTACATTTCAAGCACAAACTCAATACAAAGACTGTTAACTGTGAGTGGACGACACCATAAAGCATTACACTTGTTTACAAGAGGGTCCACCATGTTCAATTCATCAAAACATTTAGAGACGTACAAATAGATACTTCTATATAGTCAAAGAACAGAACAGGAATTCATCATAAAGGAGGTAAAAAAGGGAAAAGAAACATATACAGTGTCAGTGAGGGGAAAAGGGGGGGTGGGGGGGTGTCAGCGGTTTTGAAGGAGTCAAGGGATTCACATGTCTGAATGACTGTTGGTAGGGCGTTCCACATTTTGGTGGCATAGTCCCTTGTTTGTGCCGAATCTGGGTTGTACATGGTTTGTTGCACTCCCTCTGGTGTTGTGGGTGTGGACTTCGTTAACATTAAGGAAGTATTTAGACAGGTAGGCCTGTACATGGGTATCTGTGGTGTATCGAGTGTAATGCTTTATGGTCCACAGTTAACAGTCTTTGTATTGAGTTGTGCTTGAAATGTACTGTAATTCTGCAAACTGTTAATTAATACTTCAATAAGTCAATCAATCAATCAATCAATAAATCAATATTGGGCTGAAATGGGTAATGTATATTTTTGGAATACTGAATCTAAAAAGTAACTAAAGTTTTCAAATACGTGTAGTGGATACTATGGTACTCTTATTATAGTATTATTATTATAGTAAAAGTACAATAAGTGTACTTGAGTAAATGTACTCCGTTACTTTCAGCACCATGGACAGCAGCCGTGAGGTCGGAAGGGGCGGAGCTTCGTGACAGACGTAACGAGCTGTGGGGATGTTACACCCAACCCTGTGACCTGACGCTTGTTGAGACGCCAGGGGTCGCTGTTCCGGTATACAGAATGAGAACGACCACCTTTTAAATTATTACCATTATAAAATCAGCTGTCAGAATATAAGAATATATGTGACCTGAGTTTAAAAAGAAACCTTAAAGAAAAAACTAATATTTTAAGATTCCAAAGCCCTGGCGTCACATAATTCCACAGGTCACTATTAGCAGTGTAACACCTTGACTGGCAGGTCTGTGCGCGTCACGTGACATGTACTCCCAACCGCTCGCTCGGTGAAGAAGGAGTGATTTATTTTATCAGATGACTAGATTTATATTTCATTTCAATAGATTATTAATAATAGAATGCAATTAACAGACGCATATTAAAGCACGTGGTTAAAGGACTCATTAAATCTACAGGCAGGTAAGAGGAATTCATTATTTTCGTTTTTGTCACAGTTGGATTTTTTTTGGATTAATGCCGAATTGAATAACCCATGAATAGTAATTCATGGTAGTAATAAATAATCACTGTCACATCCGAGCAAGTTAATTATGGTGGATTCAACGAGCGCGTTGATGGATATTAAAACAACAGATCAACACAACGGAGACGCTTCTCTCTCCCGTTTGAAGGACGCCAGCTAGCCTCTGCTCTAGATGTCTCTGTCTATGATTATTATAAGGTTTAATAATCATCTGTTTAATGCGCCATCATCAGGACACACTAACACTATATGATATAATGTAAAAACATCTGCTCTCTGTTTTATTTCATATCAAAGTGTGGACAGATGTGATGTGGAGAATAGGATGTCCTTCATACTAGCAGCTATCAGATCAGCCTCGCTGTGTCTCTGCATTCTATATTCCATCCATTCATTCACTCCCTGGTCCCTCCGTCTGTCCCTCTGTCTGTCTGTCTGCTGGTGGTAGATTTATGAAATTATTACATTATCAGTGTTATAATGTCCCTATATAGTAATTATACATTGATTCAGCAACATTAAATACTGGGTGAAAACAGCATTTAGCCTCATAGGGAGGGGGAGGGGGGGGGGGGGGTGGAGGCCATAGTCCACCACCCTGATGCTAACACTTATTATTACTGTCCTATAAATAGAACGCTGTACCTTGATATCACTTGTACGAATTTAAATGTTCTGATGAATTGAATATGGATACTACACTACATACTGTGAAATAATAAAATGTACCCATTCTACATACTGTGAAATAATGAAATGTACCCATTCTACATACTGTGAAATAATGAAATGTACCCATTCTACATACTGTGAAATATAATGAAATGTACCCATTCTACATACTGTGAAATAATGAAATGTACCCATTCTACATACTGTGAAATATAATGAAATGTACCCATTCTACATACTGTGAAATAATAAAATGTACCCATTCTACATACTGTGAAATAATGAAATGTACCCATTCTACATACTGTGAAATAATGAAATGTACCCATTCTACATACTGTGAAATAATGAAATGTACCCATTCTACATACTGTGAAATATAATGAAATGTACCCATTCTACATACTGTGAAATATAATGAAATGTACCCATTCTACATACTGTGAAATAATGAAATGTACCCATTCTACATACTGTGAAATAATGAAATGTACCCATTCTACATACTGTGAAATAATGAAATGTACCCATTCTACATACTGTGAAATAATGAAATGTACCCATTCTACATACTGTGAAATAATGAAATGTACCCATTCTACATACTGTGAAATAATGAAATGTACCCATTCTACATACTGTGAAATAATGAAATGTACCCATTCTACATACTGTGAAATAATGAAATGTACCCATTCTACATACTGTGAAATCATGAAATGTACCCATTCTACATACTGTGAAATAATGAAATGTACCCATTCTACATACTGTGAATACAAATGAAGCTTCACAGTATAATCCTGATCATATCATTATTGTCCTATAAATATAGGATGGGTTTATTCATGCTAATGATCATAAAATGATTGTCGTATGAATAGAATAGTTGTATTATTATATCAAAGAGCATCAGGTTGTATAGTGATGACAGGTGTGTGTGTGTGTGTGTGTGTGTGTGTGTGTGTGTGTGTGTGTGTGTGTGTGTGTGTGTGTGTGTGTGTGTGTGTGTGTGTGTGTGTGTGTGTGTGTGCGTGCGTGCGTGCGTGCGTGCGTGCGTGCGTGCGTGGTAGTTGATCTCATAACAAAGGACATATCTAAACATTTTGCACTGTCTGTGAGAATGTACAAACATTCCTGTGTCAAACCTTCCATGTTTCAACTCTGTACTGAAAATACTGAAATGTTTGCACATCTCTCTGCTAACACACCAGATGTTGTTGTGGTCAATGAAGAGAACAGATCAGTTTTCATTCTTGAAATGGCCTGACTGCACCTTTGATTCTAGCTTAGAGGGAGCCTTTATGACCACAGTCATTAAGTACCAGCCGCTCCTCCAGACCATCATAGAGCTAGGCTATAGGTGCAATCTACTTGCATCTTCGGCAGCCTAGGACACGTACACAGTTTGGTTGTAAGAGGCTTCCAACAACTTGTGATGCCAAAAAAGCAGCCAAACGGCTCGCGAAATTCTGTGCAATCTCTTCCACTATCGGTAGCCGCCAAATATGGCAAAGACGCTGTTACTTGTACCCCTGAAGGGTGTGTGGGTATTTGTACGGGATTTGCTGATTGCACTCTGTACAGCACCTTGTAAATATTTGTGTCCTTGTATTGTATCTCTTATGTGGACATAAATAAATGATTAATGTGTGTGTGTGTGTGTGTGTGTGTGTGTGTGTGTGTGTGTGTGTGTGTGTGTGTGTGTGTGCGTGCGTGCGTGCGTGCGTGCGTGCGTGCGTGCGTGCGTGTGTTTTCACAGCTGTTCTGTTGAGCTGTGGAGACTAATAAAGCTGTCTGTTTTGAAGACTGACTGCCATGGCAGGTAAGATGTCACTACCATGTCACTCCTAATGTGTCACTGTGTTGTGAGGAAACTCATAGGCTGCGTTCGAATTCATTCCCTATGCCCCATATAGTGCACTACTTTGGGGTTCCGCCATTTTGTTATAGTGTCCGAATATGTAGTGAGCATTTTTGCACCCTAATGTAGTGGACTGAAGTATCCCACAATGCACCGGGAATTGTAGGGACCATCCGATGGTCACTACAAAAACACAGCGAAGCAAATCTGCCCCATAATGCATTGCGCAAGCTCGCCCTTGAGCGCACAAAGCACGCGTTTGCGCGCACGTGCGCTGCTTCTGCATGGCATGCGCTTATTGCGCTCCAACTCAGAAGAGGCAGAAGTTGAACCAGCGAAAGAAATCAACACAAATGTACTTTTTAAACTTTCGTTTCCCCTCTCTTTTCTTCCCTGGCGGATCTCGAAGCTACAGATCTCGAGACAAATGATCTGTGCATTTATTTGCAATTGTTTTGTTTTATTTATTTATAATAAAACAATTCATTTGCATTTGCAATAGTATTACTAATCTGATTCATTCATATCACCCAGGCCCAGCGCATGACGTTAGGAGAGGAATGAGTTGCTTGCTGTAGTGTAGAAGGCCTTATATTTGAATAGTTTTTGGATTAAGGTTGGTGAGGTTGTAAAGCTATGTGCTAAAGTCCAATATATATTTTGTACATGCATGTGAGACATTAATTGTGTCTCCGAACATATGTTTTATTAATATTAATTAATTCCTGACATTAAAAAATATATGTTATCTAACATTATTTCATTGAATTGCGCTAAATACATTACAACTTCATTATGTAGGCAGTAATTTATTGGACTGCTGTTTCTGTTAACGTCCGTATTTTAATGTGAGCAGAGCTTGTAGATCGGCTACTTTTGGTAATTCTTTACCAAAAGTACCCGATCTACAAGCTCACAACACGGACGTCGCGTTGCTTATAGATCGGCTATTTTTGCCGTATCCCCCCCCCCCCCCCCAGGATTAGTGGGGGTTCATAATCATGCTGCTGATATTTTCATATTGTCAAGGTGGTGCACTGTTTTCATATTGCTGGATAATGGATATAATATTAATGTATTGATAATAATCATAGGCCTATGTTATTTTAAAAGAATAACCTTTTTATCATCATTTCAGCAGCAGCGTTTTGACTGTTTTTTTGTAGTCAGTTGATTCTTCATATCCAAATGAGTGAAACGGCCGGGATGATTTGTTTATTTTTCATACAGTTCTTTTTGAGGCGATCTGAACCCTATGGGGGATTACAATGCAAATAAAAAGTACATGAACCCGCGGACCTATAGCGCCCTCTACCGATATTGACGTCAGAGTCGGTGCTCCCCATACAGGGAGTATTGTCCGAATTAATCACTATTTGAGTCCACTGAGTCTGGGTCCCCGTATGGGGAGTAGGGAGTAGGGAACAACCCTAGCAATTCGAATGCAGCCATAGACTGTGGATCAGGAGTGTGTTAAAGTGTGGATCAGGAGTGTGTTAAAGTGTGGATCAGGAGTGTGTTAAAGTGTGGATCAGGAGTGTGTTAAAGTGTGGATCAGGAGTGTGTTAAAGTGTGGATCAGGAGTGTGTTAAAGTGTGGATCAGGAGTGTGTTAAAGTGTGGATCAGGAGTGTGTTAAAGTGTGGATCAGGAGTGTGTTAAAGTGTGGATCAGGAATGTGTTAAAGTGTGGATCAGGAGTGTGTTAAAGTGTGTGTTGTTTTTGGACAGAGAACAACTTCCCTCCCCTGCCGCGGTTCATCCCACTGAGGCCGTGTTTCTACCAGGACTTCAACGAGATCCCAGATCAACACCGTGGTCTGTGCAAGAAGATCTACTATCTCTGGATCTGTGAGTGTTTGTAGATCTACTATCTATTAGGTACTATCTGGATCTGTGTTCGAGACCAAGATTATTGCATGGTTTATGTGAGGGTACCTACCCTAGGGGACACGGGGAGAACATGTGAGGGTACCTACCCTAGGGGACACGGGGAGAACATGTGAGGGTACCTACCCTAGGGGACACGGGGAGAACATGTGAGGGTACCTACCCTAGGGGGACACGGGGAGAACATGTGAGGGTACCTACCCTAGGGGACACGGGGAGAACATGTGAGGGTACCTACCCTAGGGGACACGGGGAGAACATGTGAGGGTACCTACCCTATAGGGGACACGGGGAGAACATGTGAGGGTACCTACCATAGGGGACACGGGGAGAACATGTGAGGGTATACCTACCCTAGGGGACACGGGGAGAACATGTGAGGGTACCTACCCTAGGGGACACGGGGAGAACATGTGAGGGTATCTACCCTAGGGGACACGGGGAGAACATGTGAGGGTACCTACCCTAGGGGACACGGGGAGAACATGTGAGGGTACCTACCCTAGGGGACACGGGGAGAACATGTGAGGGTACCTACCCTAGGGGACACGGGGAGAACATGTGAGGGTACCTACCCTAGGGGACACGGGGAGAACATGTGAGGGTATACCTACCCTAGGGGACACGGGGAGAACATGTGAGGGTACCTACCCTAGAGGACACGGGGAGAACATGTGAGGGTATCTACCCTAGGGGACACGGGGAGAACATGTGAGGGTACCTACCCTAGGGGACACGGGGAGAACATGTGAGGGTACCTACCCTAGGGGACACGGGGAGAACATGTGAGGGTACCTACCCTAGGGGACACGGGGAGAACATGTGAGGGTACCTACCCTAGGGGACACGGGGAGAACATGTGAGGGTATACCTACCCTAGGGGACACGGGGAGAACATGTGAGGGTACCTACCCTAGAGGACACGGGGAGAACATGTGACCCTCACATGGGTTCTATTCCCACTGAGGAATAACCCTAACCCATACTCTAGGTGGGCTTGGCGAGAGGGCCTTGCAGTAATGCTGGTCTCTATACTGCCTCACCCAAGGTTGGGGCTCAGTTCGGGGCTCTCCCCAGGATTGTGTGAAAACAGCTTTAAGCTCCGATGTTAACCCCTCCACTGAGTTAACGATGTTAACCCCTCCACTGTGTTAACGATGTTAACCCCTCCACTGCCACCTGGACATTAATGCTGCGTCAGCGTCACGTTGTTTTACCCAAAATATTATGCATGTAAACAATCTGGTGTGGCAGGTTTACCTTTACCTCTCTCTCACACGGAAACCCTGCTGAAAGTAAACAATCTAGTGTGGCAGGTTTACCTTTACCTCTCTCACAGTATGACACAAACCCTACATTATAACACTAACCCTACTTTACATTATATCACTAACCCTACGGAATCTAACAACCTACTGCTAACCCTGAATGTAACAACCTACTGCTAACCCTGAATGTAACAACCTACTGCTAACCCTGAATGTAACAACCTACTGCTAACCCTGAATGTAACAACCTACTGCTAACCCTGAATGTAACAACCTACTGCTAACCCTGAATGTAACAACCTACTGCTAACCCTACTGAATGTAACAATCTGGTGTGGCAGGTTTCCACTCTCACAGTATGACACAAACCCTGCTTAACAAGTTAACATCACAGTATGACACAAACCCTGCTTAACAAGTTAACATCACAGTATGACACAAACCCTGCTTAACAAGTTAACATCACAGTATGACACAAACCCTGCTTAACACAAATCATAACTACATGTGTTACATTTCCACCTCTAGGTTCTACAACTTGAACTTAAATGTAAGTTCTGAAATAATACATTGATTAGATCCCTAGAACAGTAATACTTTATTAGATCCCTAGAACAGCAGTAGTAATACTTTATTAGATCCATAGACTCCTAGAACAGCAGTAGTAATACTTTATTAGATCCCTAGACTCCTAGAACAGCAGTAGTAATACTTGATTAGATCCCTAGACTCCTAGAACAGCAGTAGTAATACTTTATTAGATCCCTAGACTCCTAGAACAGCAGTAGTAATACTTTATTAGATCCCTAGACTCCTAGAACAGCAGTAGTAATACTTTATCAGATCCATAGACTCCTAGAACAGCAGTAGTAATATTTTATTAGATCCCTAGACTCCTAGAACAGCAGTAGTAATACTTTATTAGATCCCTAGACTCCTAGAACAGCAGTAGTAATACTTTATTAGATCCCTAGACTCCTAGAACAGCAGTAGTAATACTTTATTAGATCCCTAGACTCCTAGAACAGCAGTAGTAATACTTTATCAGATCCATAGACTCCTAGAACAGCAGTAGTAATACTTTATCAGATCCATAGACTCCTAGAACAGCAGTAGTAATACTTTATTAGATCCATAGACTCTAGAACAGCAGTAGTAATACTTTATTAGATCCATAGACTCCTAGAACAGCAGTAGTAATACTATATTAGACCCATAGACTCTAGAACAGCAGTAGTAATACTTTATCAGATCCATAGACTCCTAGAACAGCAGTAGTAATACTTTATTAGATCCATAGACTCTAGAACAGCAGTAGTAATACTTTATTAGATCCATAGACTCCTAGAACAGCAGTAGTAATACTATATTAGATCCATAGACTCTAGAACAGCAGTAGTAATACTTTATTAGATCCATAGACTCTATAGCAGTAGTAATACTTTATTAGATCCATAGACTCTAGAACAGCAGTAGTAATACTTTATTAGATCCATAGACTCTAGAACAGCAGTAGTAATACTTTATTAGATCCATAGACTCTATAGCAGTAGTAATACTTTATTAGATCCATAGACTCTATAGCAGTAGTAATACTTTATTAGATCCATAGACTCTAGAACAGCAGTAGTAATACTTTATTAGATCCATAGACTCTAGAACAGCAGTAGTAATACTTTATTAGATCCATAGACTCTATAGCAGTAGTAATACTTTATTAGATCCATAGACTCTATAGCAGTAGTAATACTTTATTAGATCCATAGACTCTATAGCAGTAGTAATACTTTATTAGATCCATAGACTCTATAGCAGTAGTAATACTTTATTAGATCCATAGACTCTATAGCAGTAGTAATACAGCGTCACACAAAAGCATAAAAAGTAGTAGATCTGCAAGCTCGGTACACGAAGCAAAGCAATGCCGTTTGAGCTTAGATAGATCTGTAGATCTGCTATTTTAGCTGTTTTTTAATTAGAATCATGAAAAGTAACAGTTCTGGACCCGACAGAGACCACATATATATATATATATATATATATATATATATATATATATATATATTAGGGTTGTCCCGATCGGATCGGGTGATTGGAAATTGGGGCCGATCACGTCATTTTCAAATGATCGGAATGGGAGCCAAAAAACGTGATCGGGACGTCCCTAGTATCAATATTATATCCATATCATGATATTAGACTGGAAATTGTCTGTGATTTGGGATATTATACTATTATGATATTATGGCATATAAAATATAAATACCGGATCGGGAAAAATCGCTATCGGGACATCCCTAATATATACATATATATGTATGTATATGTATATATATATACATGTATATGTATATACATATACATGTATATATATGACGGAGACGATATCCATGCTGGGTTTGTCTTTGATGACGTGTTGCTGTTCAACAGTGAATAGCGCTACGTTGGCGGTGAATCTCATTGGCTGCCTGGCGTGGATGTGCGGTGGGGGCGGAGCCACCAACTTTGGCATGGCCATCCTGTGGCTGATCCTGTTTACGCCGTGTTCCTACGTGTGTTGGTTCAGACCCATCTACAAGGCCTTTAAGTAAGTATACTATTAATATGTGTTGGTTCAGACCATCTACAAGGCCTTTAAGTAAGTAATAATTATACTATTAATATGTGTTGGTTCAGACCATCTACAAGGCCTTTAAGTAAGTATACTATTAATATGTGTTGGTTCAGACCATCTACAAGGCCTTTAAGTAAGTATACTATTAATATGTGTTGGTTCAGACCATCTACAAGGCCTTTAAGTAAGTATACTATTAATATGTGTTGGTTCAGACCATCTACAAGGCCTTTAAGTAAGTAATAATTATACTATTAATATGTGTTGGTTCAGACCATCTACAAGGCCTTTAAGTAAGTATACTATTAATATGTGTTGGTTCAGACCATCTACAAGGCCTTTAAGTAAGTATACTATTAATATGTGTTGGTTCAGACCATCTACAAGGCCTTTAAGTAAGTATACTATTAATTATACTAAACAATCCCAAAACGATCAGATTTGAGAAATAAATCAGATTTGAATCAGATTTATCTGGGCCCCATTTAGACTGCATCACATCATTTAGACTGCATCACATCATTTAGAATGACATCATTTAGACTGCATGACATAATTTAGACTGCATCACATCATTTAGACTGCATGACATCATTTAGACTGCATCACATCATTTAGACTGCATGACATCATTTAGACTGCATGACATCATTTAGACTGCATGACATCATTTAGACTGCATCACATCATTTAGACTGCATGACATCATTTAGACTGCATCACATCATTTAGACTGCATCACATCATTTAGACTGCATGACATCATTTAGACTGCATCACATCATTTAGACTGCATGACATCATTTAGACTGCATCACATCATTTAGACTGCATGACATCATTTAGACTGCATGACATCATTTAGACTGCATCACATCATTTAGACTGCATCACATCATTTAGACTGCATCACATCATTTAGACTGCATGACATCATTTAGACTGCATCACATCATTTAGACTGCATGACATCATTTAGACTGCATGACATCATTTAGACTGCATCACATCATTTAGACTGCATCACATCATTTAGACTGCATCACATCATTTAGACTGCATCACATCATTTAGACTGCATCACATCATTTAGACTGCATCACATCATTTAGACTGCATCACATCATTTAGACTGCATGACATCATTTAGACTGCATGACATCATTTAGACTGCATCACATCATTTAGACTGCATGACATCATTTAGACTGCATCACATCATTTAGACTGCATCACATCATTTAGACTGCATGACATCATTTAGACTGCATGACATCATTTAGACTGCATGACATCATTTAGACTGCATCACATCATTTAGACTGCATCACATCATTTAGACTGCATCACATCATTTAGACTGCATCACATCATTTAGACTGCATGACATAATTTAGACTGCATCACATCATTTAGACTGCATCACATCATTTAGACTGCATCACATCATTTAGACTGCATGACATCATTTAGACTGCATCACATCATTTAGACTGCATCACATCATTTAGACTGCATCACATCATTTAGACTGCATGACATCATTTAGACTGCATGACATCATTTAGACTGCATCACATCATTTAGACTGCATCACATCATTTAGACTGCATCACATCATTTAGACTGCATCACATCATTTAGACTGCATGACATCATTTAGACTGCATCACATCATTTAGACTGCATCACATCATTTAGACTGCATCACATCATTTAGACTGCATGACATCATTTAGACTGCATCACATCATTTAGACTGCATCACATCATTTAGACTGCATCACATCATTTAGACTGCATGACATCATTTAGACTGCATCACATCATTTAGACTGCATCACATCATTTAGACTGCATCACATCATTTAGACTGCATGACATCATTTAGACTGCATGACATCATTTAGACTGCATCACATCATTTAGACTGCATGACATCATTTAGACTGCATGACATCATTTAGACTGCATGACATCATTTAGACTGCATGACATCATTTAGACTGCATCACATCATTTAGACTGCATCACATCATTTAGACTGCATGACATCATTTAGACTGCATCACATCATTTAGACTGCATGACATCATTTAGACTGCATCACATCATTTAGACTGCATAACATCATTTAGACTGCATCACATCATTTAGACTGCATGACATCATTTAGACTGCATGACATCATTTAGACTGCATCACATCATTTAGACTGCATGACATCATTTAGACTGCATCACATCATTTAGACTGCATCACATCATTTAGACTGCATAACACCATTTAGAATGACATCATTTAGACTGCATGACATCATTTAGACTGCATGACATCATTTAGACTGCATCACATCATTTAGACTGCATCACATCATTTAGACTGCATCACATCATTTAGACTGCATCACATCATTTAGACTGCATGACATCATTTAGACTGCATAACATCATTTAGACTGCATGACATCATTTAGACTGCATCACATCATTTAGACTGCATCACATCATTTAGACTGCATCACATCATTTAGACTGCATCACATCATTTAGACTGCATGACATCATTTAGACTGCATCACATCATTTAGACTGCATCACATCATTTAGACTGCATGACATCATTTAGACTGCATCACATCATTTAGACTGCATGACATCATTTAGACTGCATCACATCATTTAGACTGCATCACATCATTTAGACTGCATCACATCATTTAGACTGCATCACATCATTTAGACTGCATGACATCATTTAGAATGACATCATTTAGACTGCATAACACCATTTAGAATGACATCATTTAGACTGCATGACATCATTTAGACTGCATCACATCATTTAGACTGCATCACATCATTTAGACTGCATGACATCATTTAGACTGCATCACATCATTTAGACTGCATCACATCATTTAGACTGCATGACATCATTTAGACTGCATGACATCATTTAGACTGCATGACATCATTTAGACTGCATCACATCATTTAGACTGCATGACATCATTTAGACTGCATGACATCATTTAGACTGCATCACATCATTTAGACTGCATGACATCATTTAGACTGCATGACATCATTTAGACTGCATCACATCATTTAGACTGCATCACATCATTTAGACTGCATCACATCATTTAGACTGCATGACATCATTTAGACTGCATCACATCATTTAGACTGCATCACATCATTTAGACTGCATCACATCATTTAGACTGCATCACATCATTTAGACTGCATGACATCATTTAGACTGCATGACATCATTTAGACTGCATGACATCATTTAGACTGCATAACACCATTTAGACTGCATCACATCATTTAGACTGCATGACATCATTTAGACTGCATGACATCATTTAGACTGCATCACATCATTTAGACTGCATGACATCATTTAGACTGCATCACATCATTTAGACTGCATCACATCATTTAGACTGCATCACATCATTTAGACTGCATGACATCATTTAGACTGCATCACATCATTTAGACTGCATCACATCATTTAGACTGCATGACATCATTTAGACTGCATCACATCATTTAGACTGCATGACATCATTTAGACTGCATGACATCATTTAGACTGCATCACATCATTTAGACTGCATGACATCATTTAGACTGCATCACATAATTTAGACTGCATGACATCATTTAGACTGCATGACATCATTTAGACTGCATCACATCATTTAGACTGCATCACATCATTTAGACTGCATCACATCATTTAGACTGCATCACATCATTTAGACTGCATCACATCATTTAGACTGCATGACATCATTTAGACTGCATCACATCATTTAGACTGCATCACATCATTTAGACTGCATGACATCATTTAGACTGCATCACATCATTTAGACTGCATCACATCATTTAGACTGCATCACACCATTTAGACTGCATCACATCATTTAGACTGCATCACATCATTTAGACTGCATCACATCATTTAGACTGCATCACATCATTTAGACTGCATCACATCATTTAGACTGCATGACATCATTTAGACTGCATCACATCATTTAGACTGCATCACATCATTTAGACTGCATCACATCATTTAGACTGCATCACATCATTTAGACTGCATGACATCATTTAGACTGCATGACATCATTTAGACTGCATCACATCATTTAGACTGCATCACATCATTTAGACTGCATCACATCATTTAGACTGCATCACATCATTTAGACTGCATCACATCATTTAGACTGCATCACATCATTTAGACTGCAGTCACATCATTTAGACTGCATCACATCATTTAGACTGCATGACATCATTTAGACTGCATCACATCATTTAGACTGCATCACATCATTTAGACTGCATCACATCATTTAGACTGCAGTCACATCATTTAGACTGCAGTCACATCATTTAGACTGCATCACATCATTTAGACTGCATCACATCATTTAGACTGCATGACATCATTTAGACTGCATAACATCATTTAGACTGCATGACATCATTTAGACTGCATGACATCATTTAGACTGCATGACATCATTTAGACTGCATCACATCATTTAGACTGCATCACATCATTTAGACTGCATAACATCATTTAGACTGCATCACATCATTTAGACTGCATCACATCATTTAGACTGCATGACATCATTTAGACTGCATCACATCATTTAGACTGCATCACATCATTTAGACTGCATGACATCATTTAGACTGCATCACATCATTTAGACTGCATCACATCATTTAGACTGCATCACATCATTTAGACTGCATCACATCATTTAGACTGCATGACATCATTTAGACTGCATCACATCATTTAGACTGCATCACATCATTTAGACTGCATCACATCATTTAGACTGCATCACATCATTTAGACTGCATCACATCATTTAGACTGCATGACATCATTTAGACTGCATCACATCATTTAGACTGCATCACATCATTTAGACTGCATCACATCATTTAGACTGCATGACATCATTTAGACTGCATCACATCATTTAGACTGCATCACATCATTTAGACTGCATCACATCATTTAGACTGCATGACATCATTTAGACTGCATGACATCATTTAGACTGCATCACATCATTTAGACTGCATGACATCATTTAGACTGCATGACATCATTTAGACTGCATGACATCATTTAGACTGCATCACATCATTTAGACTGCATCACATCATTTAGACTGCATCACATCATTTAGACTGCATCACATCATTTAGACTGCATCACATCATTTAGACTGCATCACATCATTTAGACTGCATCACATCATTTAGACTGCATGACATCATTTAGACTGCATCACATCATTTAGACTGCATGACATCATTTAGACTGCATCACATCATTTAGACTGCATGACATCATTTAGACTGCATGACATCATTTAGACTGCATCACACCATTTAGACTGCATCACATCATTTAGACTGCATGTTGCGGTCTCCAAACAAAGTATGTATAATACAAGTGGCTCAAACTGGAGACCCCAACATAAGGAAAGACATCACAAAAGTGGACAAGTTTAAACGGTTTTTATTAACCACTTCCCCACATAAGTATTAAATCAACAAACAAAATATCAAACAAAACACATACTGTTAGGTACTTTACCAAATCAGGAGAAAGAAAGGAGACCTGGAGATGCCGGCCAAAACAGGAGAATGAGGGGGGCCCAGGCCACCCCCTATAGGGACGTCGAAGCCGTTTCCCCCCTCCCCTAACTTAAACCAAATAACTAATGAGAACGAAAACTATAACTGCCGGCCATCCCCAGGCCAAACTAAACTAAATAAAGTTTAACTGCAAAGTATTGGCATGGATTGTGACTGAGCTGTTGCTGGGTCTGTGTCTGCCTTGACACTGAGCTGGCATGGCTTTTATAGCAGAGGGCTGCAGCAGAGGGTGATTGGGGAATCTGCTGCAGGTGTGCCAGCCTGGGTGTGTCAGTCTGAGTGGGGAGGAGAGACAAGATTAGGCACAGACAATGATTGAATGACTTGAGTGTGTGTGTGTGTGTGAGTGATGTCATGGCCACACGCAACACCCCCACCATATGATGGTGAATACCGGGAGTGCAACGTGAGGTGATTCACTCATCAGAAAAAGAGCGTGACAATGTGTCGGCCAGGACATTATCCTTGCCACGGATATGCCTGATCTCCACATTGAAATACTGCATGAAAATAGACCACCTCATTAACCTTCGATTTGTGTTCCGCATCTGGTTCAGGAAAACGAGAGGGTTGTGATCAGTAAAAACGAGGGTAGGCTCACTGGAGGAACCCACATAAACCTCGAAATGCTTTAGGGCCAAAATAAGCGCTAGCGCTTCTTTTTCCACTGTGGAATACACACGTTGATGCCGATTGAATTTTTTGGAGTAATACGAGACCGGGTGCTCAATCCCATCATCCCCATCTTGAAGTAGGACCGCACCCGCCCCCGCATCACATGCATCCACAGCGAGTTTAAATGGCCGCTCGAACGCCGGTGCAGCAAGAACTGGAGCATTAGTTAGCAAGGCTTTAATACAATCAAAAGAATGCTGACAGCTCGGAGACCATTTGTAGCGTACTTTCGGGCTCAACAAGTCGGTTAACGGGGCTGCAACGGCAGAAAAGTTTTTGCAGAAACTTCGATAATATCCTGCCATTCCTAGAAACCGCATTAGACCACGGCGAGTGACAGGATGAGGAAACGAGAGGATGGCTTCCACCTTAGAATGGACAGGCTTAACTTGACCTCGACCCACAATTTTGCCGAGGTATGTCACTGTAGCCTGCCCGAACTCACATTTGGCAAGATTTAAAGTGAGATTGGCCTCACTCAACCTGCCAAATACTTCACGAAGTTGTTGGATGTGTTCGTCCCACGTTGTGGAATAAATGCAAATGTCATCCAAATAAGCCTCGCAGCCCGATAAACCCGACAAAACTGTGTTGACCAAACGCTGGAACGTTGCTGGAGCGTTTCGAACACCAAACGGCATTACAGTGTACTCTAGAAAAGCGTCAGGGGTCACAAAGGCAGATATAGCTTGAGCCCTAGGTGTTAACGGCACCTGCCAATAACCTTTTAGTAGATCGAGTTTAGTGACATATTCGGCACAACCAACTTTATCAACACAGTCATCTATCCTAGGCAGAGGATAACAGTCAGGTTTTGTGACCCCGTTCACCTTTCGATAATCGGTGCAAAAGCGATCCGAGCCATCAGACTTTGCAGCCAAAAGGCAAGGTGAACTCCAAGCACTTGTGCTAGGTACAGCTATGCCATTTTCCAGCATGTAGTTCACCTGCTTTTGGAGACGAAGCCTTTTTTCGGGATTAACGCGATATGCGTGTTGTTTAATTGGCGGGGAATTACCAACATCAATGTCATGCTGCAACACATGCGTACGGGTCGGCACGTCTGAAAAGAGAGTTGCATTAGAGCCAATTAAGCTGATCACATCCTCACGTTGAGACTGAACCAAATTTGGAAGACAATCATGAAGTTTAGTAAGCATTTCTGAATTCCTAAGTCGTCCATGAGTAACATCAGTGGAGATACCTACAATATCATCTTGGTCGTCCTGAGATTCAGAGGGAGGAACACTGGCATTGCTAGACAGTGCCAGAGTTACCTTGTCAGGATCACCATCTCCACTTGACAACTCGGGTGGCACATTGACCTCTGTGCCATCAGAAGGGTTGGAATCAGGCTGAGGCTCTCTGTCAAAATAAGGCTTCAACATATTAATATGACACAGCCTACTCCGTCGCCGACGTTCAGGGGTGTCAATGATGTAGTCTCGATCGCCAACCTTCTTTTTGACCAGATAAGGGCCACCATAACGTGCCTGCAAAGCAGAGCCAGGAATGGGCAACAAAACCAGAACTTTATCACCGGGACTAAAACTCCTGCTTTTTGCATCCTTGTCAAACCACCTTTTCATTTTTCCCTGGGCAACGGTCATGTTTTCTTTAGCCAATTCACAAGCACGGTGAAGTTTGAAACGGAATTTGGACACATAGTCAAGCAGATTTTGAGGTTTGCTGTCGCCCAGCCACTTCTCCTGCAAAAGCCTCAGGGGCCCTCTGACTGTGTGTGCAAACACCAGTTCGGCGGGACTAAAGCCGAGGGATTCTTGTACCACCTCACGAGCGGCAAAGAGGAGGAGATGAACACCGTCATCCCAGTCTTTTTCGTACTCAAAGCAGTAGGTACGCAACATAGACTTTAATGTCCTATGGAAACGCTCGATGGCTCCCTGACTTTCTGGGTGATAAGCACTCGAACACACATGAGTGATGTTAAGTTGTTTCATGACCTGCGCAAAAACTCGTGACATGAAGTTTGAACCCTGGTCAGACTGGGCCACCCTAGGTAAACCGAAAATAGAGAAGAATTTGACCAAGGCCTTAACAACAGCTGGGGCTGTAATGGAACGCAACGGGATGGCCTCAGGAAAACGAGTCGCTGTGCACATTATAGTTAAGAGGAATTTGTTACCACTCTTAGTGCGAGGCAAAGGCCCAACACAATCAATTTGCACATGCTCGAACGGTTCACCAATAACAGGGATTGGATAAAGTGGGTATGGAGAGATGAACTGCTTTTTAGCCACCTGGCATACATGACACGTTTTGCAATGTTGACGCACATCACCCTTTAGGCCTGGCCAGAAAAAGTACCGCAAGATACGATCAAAAGTCTTGTTAATCCCCAGGTGACCAGAAAGCGGGTTATCATGTGCTAGTTTCAACACCTCACCTCGGTATGTCTGAGGGATAACAATCTGTTCCACCACCCCCCAAACATCATGGCCAGACAGCCGCGGAGGTGTCCACTTACGCATGAGCACCTCGCTTTTCAGGAAAAGCCCTGTTGACAAATCTTCCAACGCCTCTCCTGAAACAACGCTTTCAAAGAGAGGAGCTAGTGTCGCATCCCGTTTTTGATCAGCAACTAGCTGCTCACGTGACATGCATATTTTCGAGTCAATTTGAGGCAAAACAACAGAACGGGTAGGGGCCCCTGGAGAGGCAGGTGGAGCAGCTGAACAGTCCACCAGAAAACTGTCAGACAGCTCCACCTCAGCCTCCAGCTTCTGACGCTCAGCCATTGCCCGTGTCATAGCACAGACTGAAAACACTTTGGGAAATTTCAATGCCAAATCGTCAGAGTTCTCCGGCAGAGGAACAGCAATTACCTCTGGAGTAATGAGCATTTTACCACCAGCCAAATCATTGCCCAAGAGAAGAGTGACCCCCTCGATCGGGAGTTGAGCACGGAGCCCAACCTTAACACACCCCTTGACCAAATCAGAATCAAGAAAAATGTTATGGAGCGGCAGGCCCACGAACTGCATATCAAACCCCCTCACCAGCACATCAGATTTAACTGCAGACTTTTCCGAAAATGGCAACACGTGCTCTAGAATTACAGACTGATTGGACGCAGTGTCCCTGATGATATCAACAGGTACCTTAGGGCCCCCTTCTGTCAGAGAGACAAAACCTTTCATCAGAAAAGGCTGAAATTCAGGGTCAGGAATGCGCACCGGCTCTACTGCAACAGGTGGCACTGAGGAAGACTGACTTTTAATCAAAGCAACAGTTTTAGGTGGCTGATTCTTGTTTTTGAGAGCATAGCATTTATTTATGGTGTGGCCAACTTTTTTGCAATAGTTACAAGTAGGCCTTTCTGTAGCCCCCTCCCCACCCTCTGACTTGTCTGGCTTCCCCTCACCCTCCCGTTTAGCAAAGAATTTTGCTGAGACTATGTGAGAAGAATCTGATTTGTCTGAGTGGGAAGAGTTAGGCTTCCGCCATGGAGGATTGGAACTACGCTCCGAGGACACATTAGTCTTGTCAAAACTGTCCTTGTGGGTGAGCACATACTCGTCCGCAAGGACAGTTGCAGCAGAAAGAGTAGTAGCCTTTTGCTCATTAACATAGGTTGCAATCCTATCTGATAGGCAGTTCTTAAACTCTTCTAGTAAGATGAGCTCACGCAGCTGATCAAACTCTGTGACCTTTGATGACTGACACCATCGGTCAAATAGGGCCTCCTTCTCTCGGCCAAACTCTGCAAATGTATGATTGTCAGTTTTCTTAAACCTGCGGAACTTCTGCCTGTAGGCTTCGGGGACCAACTCAAAAGCCCTGAGTACCGCACCTTTAACCTTCTCATAATCAAGAGAGTCATCTGGTGATAACGAGGCATAGGCCTCCTGGGCTTTCCCAGTTAGCACACATTGCAACAATAATGGCCAAAACTTCTTGGGCCATTTCAACGCATCAGCTGTACGTTCGAAAAGAGTAAAGTACTTGTCCACATCTTTAACATTGAATGGAGGAATCATACGGATGCATTTGTTAACATCAAAATCAGGGGCACCAATGACACGAGGAGAGGCATGCTTAAGCTCTAACTCTTTCAACTGTATTTCTCGTTTGGTCTGCTCCTCCAACTCCATCTGCCTAATTTGAACATTGAGCCTTAGCTCCTGCTCTTTAAGCTTGGCTGAATGTTCCTGCTCCTTAAACTGCAGGTCTAGGCGGCGCATTTCTAGCTCCAATTCCAACCTCCTAATGCTGTCATCAGAATCAGCTGGTTTTCCAGCTGATTCAGCAGCACCAGGGTCAGGCAAAACCCCTTGTTCAAACAATGCTGCCCATAACTCAGGCTTTAGTGTCTTTTTTGCTTTAGTACTTTGGACTTTGATATTGTAGTGATCAGCAATATCAATTAAATCCCCCTTTGTGCATTTATGGAAAACATCAAGGGAAGGCTGCTTAACAAAATCCGCCAACTTAAACTCCATTTTGGATTATGGCTTTTACCAATTGTATGGAAAATTTCACCGCAAAGCGACAAAAAGAGCACAAAAGTTTACAAAAGTAGTGTAGGCTTAAGGTCACAAAGACCACCACAAAAAACCACTCGCAATACAATATAAGGCAAATAAGCCAAAACGATGAGACACAGACCAGCAAGAAAATAAAACCTGCTCAAACCAGTTCTCAATAAGTGATGTCCTAATTAGGGGTGTGCACAAACCTAGGCAAGTTACAAATTTCAGAAACTCAGTATACTCAGTTAAATACTGAAAATAATTTGCAAACAAAAGATAGCCTAAAGCCGATTAATTAAGGTGGACAAAATAAATCCAAACCTTTAAAAAAAAAAAATCAAATATGCACACCAACAAATTCAATTAATTTCAAAGTTTAAGGAAATATAACAGATCTATAGTTTCGGCGAGCCCCCATTATGTTGCGGTCTCCAAACAAAGTATGTATAATACAAGTGGCTCAAACTGGAGACCCCAACATAAGGAAAGACATCACAAAAGTGGACAAGTTTAAACGGTTTTTATTAACCACTTCCCCACATAAGTATTAAATCAACAAACAAAATATCAAACAAAACACATACTGTTAGGTACTTTACCAAATCAGGAGAAAGAAAGGAGACCTGGAGATGCCGGCCAAAACAGGAGAATGAGGGGGGCCCAGGCCACCCCCTATAGGGACGTCGAAGCCGTTTCCCCCCTCCCCTAACTTAAACCAAATAACTAATGAGAACGAAAACTATAACTGCCGGCCATCCCCAGGCCAAACTAAACTAAATAAAGTTTAACTGCAAAGTATTGGCATGGATTGTGACTGAGCTGTTGCTGGGTCTGTGTCTGCCTTGACACTGAGCTGGCATGGCTTTTATAGCAGAGGGCTGCAGCAGAGGGTGATTGGGGAATCTGCTGCAGGTGTGCCAGCCTGGGTGTGTCAGTCTGAGTGGGGAGGAGAGACAAGATTAGGCACAGACAATGATTGAATGACTTGAGTGTGTGTGTGTGTGTGAGTGATGTCATGGCCACACGCAACACTGCATCACATCATTTAGACTGCATGACATCATTTAGACTGCATGACATCATTTAGACTGCATGACATCATTTAGACTGCATGACATCATTTAGACTGCATCACATCATTTAGACTGCATCACATCATTTAGACTGCATGACATCATTTAGACTGCATCACATCATTTAGACTGCATGACATCATTTAGACTGCATCACATCATTTAGACTGCATCACATCATTTAGACTGCATCACATCATTTAGACTGCATCACATCATTTAGACTGCATCACATCATTTAGACTGCATGACATCATTTAGACTGCATCACATCATTTAGACTGCATCACATCATTTAGACTGCATGACATCATTTAGACTGCATGACATCATTTAGACTGCATCACATCATTTAGACTGCATCACATCATTTAGACTGCATCACATCATTTAGACTGCATAACATCATTTAGACTGCATGACATCATTTAGACTGCAGCACATCATTTAGACTGCATGACATCATTTAGACTGCATCACATCATTTAGACTGCATCACATCATTTAGACTGCATCACATCATTTAGACTGCATGACATCATTTAGACTGCATCACATCATTTAGACTGCATCACATCATTTAGACTGCATCACATCATTTAGACTGCAGTCACATCATTTAGACTGCATGACATCATTTAGACTGCATCACATCATTTAGACTGCATCACATCATTTAGACTGCATCACATCATTTAGACTGCATGACATCATTTAGACTGCATGACATCATTTAGACTGCATGACATCATTTAGACTGCATCACATCATTTAGACTGCATGACATCATTTAGACTGCATGACATCATTTAGACTGCATCACATCATTTAGACTGCATCACATCATTTAGACTGCATGACATCATTTAGACTGCATGACATCATTTAGACTGCATGACATCATTTAGACTGCAT
The DNA here is from genome assembly GCF_951216825.1 of Electrona antarctica. Lineage (NCBI taxonomy): Eukaryota > Metazoa > Chordata > Actinopteri > Myctophiformes > Myctophidae > Electrona > Electrona antarctica. Next base: position 170,730 of record NW_027638165.1, read on the forward strand.
CACATCATTTAGACTGCATCACATCATTTAGACTGCATGACATCATTTAGACTGCATGACATCATTTAGACTGCATCACATCATTTAGACTGCATCACATCATTTAGACTGCATGACATCATTTAGACTGCATCACATCATTTAGACTGCATCACATCATTTAGACTGCATGACATCATTTAGACTGCATGACATCATTTAGACTGCATGACATCATTTAGACTGCATCACATCATTTAGACTGCATCACATCATTTAGACTGCATGACATCATTTAGACTGCATGACATCATTTAGACTGCATGACATCATTTAGACTGCATGACATCATTTAGACTGCATGACATCATTTAGACTGCATCACATCATTTAGACTGCATCACATCATTTAGACTGCATGACATCATTTAGACTGCATCACATCATTTAGACTGCATGACATCATTTAGACTGCATCACATCATTTAGACTGCATGACATCATTTAGACTGCATCACATCATTTAGACTGCATGACATCATTTAGACTGCATCACATCATTTAGACTGCATCACATCATTTAGACTGCATCACATCATTTAGACTGCATGACATCATTTAGACTGCATCACATCATTTAGACTGCATCACATCATTTAGACTGCATGACATCATTTAGACTGCATGACATCATTTAGACTGCATCACATCATTTAGACTGCATCACATCATTTAGACTGCATGACATCATTTAGACTGCATCACATCATTTAGACTGCATCACATCATTTAGACTGCATGACATCATTTAGACTGCATGACATCATTTAGACTGCATGACATCATTTAGACTGCATGACATCATTTAGACTGCATGACATCATTTAGACTGCATGACATCATTTAGACTGCATCACATCATTTAGACTGCATCACATCATTTAGACTGCATCACATCATTTAGACTGCATCACATCATTTAGACTGCATCACATCATTTAGACTGCATGACATCATTTAGACTGCATGACATCATTTAGACTGCATCACATCATTTAGACTGCATCACATCATTTAGACTGCATGACATCATTTAGACTGCATCACATCATTTAGACTGCATGACATCATTTAGACTGCATCACATCATTTAGACTGCATCACATCATTTAGACTGCATCACATCATTTAGACTGCATGACATCATTTAGACTGCATCACATCATTTAGACTGCATCACATCATTTAGACTGCATCACATCATTTAGACTGCATCACATCATTTAGACTGCATGACATCATTTAGACTGCATCACATCATTTAGACTGCATGACATCATTTAGACTGCATCACATCATTTAGACTGCATCACATCATTTAGACTGCATCACATCATTTAGACTGCATCACATCATTTAGACTGCATGACATCATTTAGACTGCATCACATCATTTAGACTGCATCACATCATTTAGACTGCATCACATCATTTAGACTGCATGACATCATTTAGACTGCATCACATCATTTAGACTGCATCACATCATTTAGACTGCATGACATCATTTAGACTGCATCACATCATTTAGACTGCATCACATCATTTAGACTGCATGACATCATTTAGACTGCATGACATCATTTAGACTGCATGACATCATTTAGACTGCATGACATCATTTAGACTGCATCACATCATTTAGACTGCATGACATCATTTAGACTGCAGTCACATCATTTAGACTGCATCACATCATTTAGACTGCATGACATCATTTAGACTGCATCACATCATTTAGACTGCATCACATCATTTAGACTGCATGACATCATTTAGACTGCATCACATCATTTAGACTGCATGACATCATTTAGACTGCATCACATCATTTAGACTGCATCACATCATTTAGACTGCATGACATCATTTAGACTGCATCACATCATTTAGACTGCATCACATCATTTAGACTGCATCACATCATTTAGACTGCATGACATCATTTAGACTGCATCACATCATTTAGACTGCATCACATCATTTAGACTGCATCACATCATTTAGACTGCATCACATCATTTAGACTGCATGACATCATTTAGACTGCATCACATCATTTAGACTGCATCACATCATTTAGACTGCATCACATCATTTAGACTGCATCACATCATTTAGACTGCATCACATCATTTAGACTGCATCACATCATTTAGACTGCATCACATCATTTAGACTGCATCACATCATTTAGACTGCATGACATCATTTAGACTGCATCACATCATTTAGACTGCATCACATCATTTAGACTGCATCACATCATTTAGACTGCATGACATCATTTAGACTGCATGACATCATTTAGAATGACATCATTTAGACTGCATCACATCATTTAGACTGCATCACATCATTTAGACTGCATGACATCATTTAGACTGCATCACATCATTTAGACTGCATCACATCATTTAGACTGCATCACATCATTTAGACTGCATGACATCATTTAGACTGCATCACATCATTTAGACTGCATCACATCATTTAGACTGCATCACATCATTTAGACTGCATCACATCATTTAGACTGCATCACATCATTTAGACTGCATCACATCATTTAGACTGCATCACATCATTTAGACTGCATCACATCATTTAGACTGCATCACATCATTTAGACTGCATGACATCATTTAGACTGCATCACATCATTTAGACTGCATCACATCATTTAGACTGCATCACATCATTTAGACTGCATCACATCATTTAGACTGCATGACATCATTTAGACTGCATGACATCATTTAGACTGCATCACATCATTTAGACTGCATCACATCATTTAGACTGCATGACATCATTTAGACTGCATGACATCATTTAGACTGCATCACATCATTTAGACTGCATGACATCATTTAGACTGCATGACATCATTTAGACTGCATCACATCATTTAGACTGCATGACATCATTTAGACTGCATGACATCATTTAGACTGCATGACATCATTTAGACTGCATCACATCATTTAGACTGCATGACATCATTTAGACTGCATGACATCATTTAGACTGCAGTCACATCATTTAGACTGCATGACATCATTTAGACTGCATGACATCATTTAGACTGCAGTCACAACCAGTCAAATCTGATTTATTTCTAAAATCTGATCTTTTGGCCCGACCTTCACACTGCTTCTGCAAGTGACCAGATGGGATCTGTCACAGATCTGTGTTCAGACTGGCAGCTGAATCCAGCCTGAATCAGATCTGTGTTCAGATCCAGATTGGAATCTGATGTGTTTACTAAACGCAGAAAGGTCACATACAGGTCACATGGAATCCTATTATTGTATTATTTTTGTGTGTGTTTCAGGACAGACAGCTCCTTCAACTACATGGCATTCTTCTTCGTCTTCATGGCTCAGGTTGTGATCAGTATTATCCAGTGTGTTGGAATCCCTGGCTGGGGAGTGTGGTAAGACTATTATTATTAGTATGATTATGATTATGATTATTATGATTATTATGATTATTATGATTATTATAATACCTGGCTGGGGAGTGTGGTAAGACTATTATTATTAGTATGATTATGATTATTATGATTATGATTATTATGATTATTATGATTATTATAATACATGGCTGGGGAGTGTGGTAAGACTATTATTATTAGTATGATTATTATGATTATTATGATTATTATGATTATTATAATACCTGGCTGGGGAGTGTGGTAAGACTATTATGATTATTATTAACTTGGAGTTAGTAGCAAAACAAAAGCCTGCCAACCTAATACTCTAACAACTTATATTAGTTAAAACTACCTGTGGCAGCAGGCAGCAAACAGCCCTTAGCCCACCTAGTGAGCAGCAAACAGCCCTTAGCCCACCTAGTGAGCAGCAAACAGCCCTTAGCCCACCTAGTGAGCAGCAAACAGCCCTTAGCCTAGTGAGCTTAACAAGGTTCTGCCTACGTGGTGCCTGACTGTGTATTGACGATATTCAGAACGCGACCATCTTTCCAGCAAGGTGCTAACTAGATGCAACTTCCCACTGACAGCCCATTCATCCAATCAGAACAGTCCTATCTAATTGTATTAAACAAGGTCAAACTCACCAACATTGCAGCTGTGCAAAAAGCTTGAATTATTCTCTATCTGCAAAGAGTTTGTTTCATAAAAATCCACCGTAGACATGTTATGAGCTACTTCCTGTCAAGAAATTCCTTGCAGGTGAGTATTGGAGTTTGGAAGCGCTCGTTTTTAGTAAAGCAACCTCCTGCTGCCTCCTGCATTATGTGCAAATTCAAAACAGGTGGTACGCATGGGCTGTTGAGTGATATCGAACGAGCACTCCCAAACTCTGATACAAAAAGTAACAGAATGTCTTGACAGGAAGTAGCTCATAACAAGTCTTTGGTGGATTTTTATGAAACAAAAACTTTACAGATTGAAAGAGGATAATTCAAGCTTTCCCTACAGCTGCAATGTCAGTGAGTTTGGCGTTGTTTAATACAATTAGACAGGACTGTTCTGTTTGGATGAATGGGCTGTCTATGGGAAGTTGCACCTAGTTAGCACCTTGCTGGCACTTCGCTGACAAGATGGCCGCGGTCTGAATATCGTCAATAGAGGCCTCTGTCTTCCTGTCCCAGGCAGAGCATATACAACATAACTTACATTAGTAGGTGAATAATAAACTAAATGATAAAGTTTGCTCTGGGAACAATCAAAAAGGGAGATAACACATGAGGCTGTAGGGACAGGACTACAAACATGGAGGCTGCAGGGACAGGACTACAAACATGGAGGCTGCAGGGACAGGACTACAAACATGGAGGCTGCAGGGACAGGACTACAAACATGGAGGTTGCAGGGACATAACTACAAACATGGAGGCTGCAGGGACAGGACTACAAACATGGAGTCTGCAGGGACAGGACTACAAACATGGATGCTGCAGGGACAGGACTACAAACATGGAGGCTGCAGGGACAGGACTACAAACATGGAGGTTGCAGGGACAGAACTACAAACATGGAGGCTGCAGGGACAGGACTACAAACATGGAGTCTGCAGGGACAGGACTACAAACATGGAGGTTGCAGGGACAGGACTACAAACATGGAGGCTGCAGGGACAGGACTACAAACATGGAGGCTGCAGGGACAGGACTACAAACATGGAGGTTGCAGGGACATAACTACAAACATGGAGGCTGCAGGGACAGGACTACAAACATGGAGTCTGCAGGGACAGGACTACAAACATGGATGCTGCAGGGACAGGACTACAAACATGGAGGCTGCAGGGACAGGACTACAAACATGGAGGTTGCAGGGACAGGACTACAAAAATGGAGGTTGCAGGGACAGGACTACAAACATGGAGGCTGCAGGGACAGGACTACAAACATGGAGGCTGCAGGGACAGTACTACAAACATGGAGGCTGCAGGGACAGTACTACAAACATGGAGGCTGCAGGGACAGAACTACAAACATGGAGGCTGCAGGGACAGCGCTACAAACAAATGGAGACACTGAGCCCAGGTGGAACTCAGCCTTTTATAGACAGCAGAGCTGTGTATCTTCATGTCGCTGTGCTTCTATTGACAGTGAATGGTAGACTGTATCTTTGTATCTTCATGTCGCTGTGCTTCCATTGACAGTGAATGGCAGACTGTATCTTTGTATCTTCATGTTGCTGTGCTTCCATTGACAGTGAATGGTAGACTGTATCTTTGTATCTTCATGTTGCTGTGCTTCTATTGACAGTGAATGGTAGACTATCTTTGTATCTTCATGTCGCTGTGCTTCTATTGACAGTGAATGGTAGACTATCTTTGTATCTTCATGTTGCTGTGCTTCTATTGACAGTGAATGGTAGACTGTATCTTTGTATCTTCATGTCGCTGTGCTTCCATTGACAGTGAATGGCAGACTGTATCTTTCCGTCTGCCCGTGTAAACACACCATTATACCAGTCCTGTTCTTAACATAGACTAATTTACCCTGTTGCGCTCTGTCTCCCTCTAGTGGCTGGCTGGCCACCATCACCTTCTTCAGCACCAACATCGGTTCTGCTGTCGTGATGCTGATTCCTACCATCATGTTTACTGCTGTGGCGACACTGTCCTTTATCGCTTTAACTAAGGTAAGATTACCTTTAACCTTCTGTTAACCAAATGGACCCTAACATACTGATGTTCACTGTGGCCCCTTGTCCTTTATCGCTTTAACTAAGGTAAGATTGTGTTCTTCAGGTCCATAACTTCTACCGGGGCGGGGGGGGCAGCATGTCCAAGGCTAACTAAGGCTAACTAAGGTTGTGTTCTTCAGGTCCATAACTGTAATAATGTAATAATGTTCTTCAGGTCCATAACTGTAATAATGTAATAATGTTCTTCAGGTCCATAACTGTAATAATGTAATAATGTTCTTCAGGTCCATAACTGTAATAATGTAATAATGTTCTTCAGGTCCATAACTGTAATAATGTAATAATGTTCTTCAGGTCCATAACTGTAATAATGTAATAATGTTCTTCAGGTCCATAACTGTAATAATGTAATAATGTTCTTCAGGTCCATAACTGTAATAATGTAATAATGTTCTTCAGGTCCATAACTGTAATAATGTAATAATGTTCTTCAGGTCCATAACTGTAATAATGTAATAATGTTCTTCAGGTCCATAACTGTAATAATGTAATAATGTTCTTCAGGTCCATAACTGTAATAATGTAATAATGTTCTTCAGGTCCATAACTGTAATAATGTAATAATGTTCTTCAGGTCCATAACTGTAATAATGTAATAATGTTCTTCAGGTCCATAACTGTAATAATGTAATAATGTTCTTCAGGTCCATAACTGTAATAATGTAATAATGTTCTTCAGGTCCATAACTGTAATAATGTAATAATGTTCTTCAGGTCCATAACTGTAATAATGTAATAATGTTCTTCAGGTCCATAACTGTAATAATGTAATAATGTTCTTCAGGTCCATAACTGTAATAATGTAATAATGTTCTTCAGGTCCATAACTGTAATAATGTAATAATGTTCTTCAGGTCCATAACTGTAATAATGTAATAATGTTCTTCAGGTCCATAACTGTAATAATGTAATAATGTTCTTCAGGTCCATAACTGTAATAATGTAATAATGTTCTTCAGGTCCATAACTGTAATAATGTAATAATGTTCTTCAGGTCCATAACTGTAATAATGTAATAATGTTCTTCAGGTCCATAACTGTAATAATGTAATAATGTTCTTCAGGTCCATAACTGTAATAATGTAATAATGTTCTTCAGGTCCATAACTGTAATAATGTAATAATGTTCTTCAGGTCCATAACTGTAATAATGTAATAATGTTCTTCAGGTCCATAACTGTAATAATGTAATAATGTTCTTCAGGTCCATAACTGTAATAATGTAATAATGTTCTTCAGGTCCATAACTGTAATAATGTAATAATGTTCTTCAGGTCCATAACTGTAATAATGTAATAATGTTCTTCAGGTCCATAACTGTAATAATGTAATAATGTTCTTCAGGTCCATAACTGTAATAATGTAATAATGTTCTTCAGGTCCATAACTGTAATAATGTAATAATGTTCTTCAGGTCCATAACTGTAATAATGTAATAATGTTCTTCAGGTCCATAACTGTAATAATGTAATAATGTTCTTCAGGTCCATAACTGTAATAATGTAATAATGTTCTTCAGGTCCATAACTGTAATAATGTAATAATGTTCTTCAGGTCCATAACTGTAATAATGTAATAATGTTCTTCAGGTCCATAACTGTAATAATGTAATAATGTTCTTCAGGTCCATAACTGTAATAATGTAATAATGTTCTTCAGGTCCATAACTGTAATAATGTAATAATGTTCTTCAGGTCCATAACTGTAATAATGTAATAATGTTCTTCAGGTCCATAATTGTAATAATGTAATAATGTTCTTCAGGTCCATAACTTCTACCGGGGCGGGGGGGGCAGCATGTCCAAGGCTCAGGAGGAGTGGACCACCGGAGCCTGGAAGAACCCTCACGTGCAACAGGCGGCGCAGCAGGCAGCCATGGGAGCAGCGCAGGGCGCCGTGACGCAGAACCAGAGCCAGAACCAGAACCAGCAGTACTCCGCAGCTCCCACCTACAACTACGACGAAGGCATGTGAGAGAGAGAGAGAGAGAGAGAGAGAGAGAGAGAGAGAGAGAGAGAGAGAGAGAGAGAGAGAGAGAGAGAGAGAGAGAGAGAGAGAGAGAGAGAGAGAGAGAGAGAGAGAGAGAGAGAGAGACGGCAAGGTGGGAGAGAGAGACGAACCAACAACACCATATTACACTATAGAACAGATAGGATGGTTACTGGACAACAACTCCATATTAACACCGTCATACCAATCAGTTGTTTAAGAGGATCAAGAATTTACCAGAACACCATCATCATGTAACCAACAGCAGTCGTTTAAGAGGTTAGAACACCATCATCATGTAACCAACAGCAGTCGTTTAAGAGGGACGATACATCGAGACCATGGACCTCACAATGCCACGCCAGACCTTCAGTTCCTGCTTACTGATGCATGTGTCCCTAGCGATGTGTCCCTAGCGATGACGGTACTTACATTTGTAGGAGTTCATTGTTAATAGAGTACCGAGAGAAGTCCTGACGTCACTCGCTCTTTATCGCCTGGGTTGCAGTAGTCATCTCTCTATGGAGAAGAACATCTTAGGCTCATCTTCAATCGTCTCATATAAGCATTGTGGTCCAAAGACAAACAAACTGTCTCCACGGGATATTGTCGGGGAGGTGTCTCTGTATCGTTTACGACAGTCACTCATATTTGATTCGGTGCGTTTCTGGCGGAGATTTAACTTTGCAGTAACATTAGCATTTTCTCGCCATCGGTTTTGACTGTTCATCCATATGAGGGAAACCGTCGGCACAGTTTGTTCACTTTTGGAACACGGTTATACCTATTTGACGAGATAAAAGAAAAGTCTGAATTCAGAATAGGGCGGAGAGGTACATGCAGCCGACAGGGGTACACCCAACCCACAGGGAACCCACAGGGGTACACCCAACCAACAGGGAACCCACAGGAACCCAGAGGGGTACACCCAACCCACAGGGAACCCACAGGAACACAGAGGGGTACATGCAACCCAGGAATGAAGTGTAAATGACGTCAGACATCTGCAAATATATAATAGTCCATGTCAGTGTACAGTAAATAAAGAGAGAGAGACACATAGAATGTAGCTAAACTATCAGCTCGTTCATCTAGAATTATCTTCTATACCTACTGACTTTAAAGACTTTACTACGAAACATTCTAAATGCTGTTGAAAAGTACACAGGGTTGGGTTAGGGTTAACCCTAACCCTACACAGGGTTGGGTTAGGGTTAGGGTTAACCCTAACCCTACACAGGGTTGCTTAATTATGAACATCGTCTTTGATTGCTACCGTTTACACTTTGTTAAATGTTTAGAACGTCTAAGGGAATGAAACGTTAGCCCCTAAGAGATGCTACCAATGAGGTAATTCTCCCTCAACACTGGTTGGCCTTAACAGAATGAGGTCATTCTCCCTCAACACTGATTGGTCAATAACTGGCCTGAACAGAACATGTGAGAAAACATTTAAATCCGGTTCAATCTTTTATCTTTATCACACAGAATGAATGTTTAATAATAATAATAATAATAATATTAATGATGTCTGTTTGTCCTCAGTGAGTTTTATGTTAGGACAACCGTCCAATCAGTGAGTTTTATGTTAGGACTCCAAACCGTCCAATCAGTGAGTTTTATGTTAGGACTCCAAACCGTCCAATCAGTGAGTTTTATGTTAGGACTACAAACCGTCCAATCAGTGAGTGTATCATTGTCCACCTGGGAGGAAGTTTAGGACCATATATGGTATGACCATATAAGTCTACATATATATAATATATACATATAGTATATGTTATGTCATACATGTATCATTGTACTGTCCTACAGAAGCAGAGTGCAGTGCAATAACTACAAAAGAAACGTTTAAAAGTGTTTTAACTGGTCAGCCAAACGAGATACTGTCAAATACGTGACATTACACTAATTCTCTATCTGTTCTCGAGGTAATTGTTTATCCTCCAAAAATCCCGAAGACTAATTTGACCTTTCGGGATATTTGACTGCACGTTGGGCTTTGTAGGACAGATCTGCTTTAGTGTCGTACCATAATGATTAATTTAATATCGTACCGTAATGGTTGTTCTTCCCATTGACTATTTCTCCTACCATTCCTTACAAGTACAACTACTAGTACCAGGAGAGTACACAAGTACAGCACGTACTTGGACTGCACCAGGAGAGGGAATACTTTGTGTGGCTGTCGGTGTATAATTTCATGACTAGATGTGATACTTGTGAGAAAGAATATTCTATGAAATGATTTCTATAATGAACTGAAACCTCTGCTACACCTGTACGTACAACACGTAGAAGTGAAAACGGTTCATACAGTAAATACAGTGTTAAGATAATTATAGATATGGATTGTTAATAATAATTATTGTATTACTGTATGAACAGATCTAGGGTTCATACAGTGTTTTATTATAGATCTGAATGCTTGTGTGTTTTGTGAGTCGTCTCGTCCGATTGTGATGTGATATTTATTGACTTTTCAGTTGTTTTTTGTACAGATACATTTGTGTGTGTGTGAGAGAGAGTCTGAAGTACTAGTAGTAGGCTATAATATACTACTAGTAGTATATTATACTACTAGTAGTATAATATACTAGTAGTATATACGTAGTATATACTAGTAGTATAGTCTATACTGTATGTATGTTAGTATAATACTGTATGTATGCGTGTTCCTCTGTGTCGTCCATGGCCTTTACTGTATTATTTTATATTTATTATTTTATTATTATTATTTTATTATTTTATAGAGCACTCTATACCTTTATTTTGTTATTGTATGGCTGTTGTTTAAGATCACAGTGAAAACCTTTATTTTGACAAACTGAAACCATGTTCACTGAAGGAACCTTAACGAGCAATAAATAACAAGAAGGATCAAAAGGGTTAATGTTGCACGAGCTGAACGTCTGGGAGCCTTTATTCTGAAGGAACAACATATGCTTCAGAACGTCTGGGAGGCAGTGGGAACCTTTATTCTGAAGGAACAACATGTTTCAGAACGGGAAAATACCTTTATTCTGAAAGAACAAGAACGTCTGGGAAGTTGAGCTCAGATCAATGTTGAACATGCTTTAGAATGTCAGGGAACATACCTTTATTCTGAAAGAACAACATGCTTTAGAATGTCAGGGAACATACCTTTATTCTGAAGGAACAACATGCTATAGAATAATAGAACATGTTGAACATGCTTCAGAATGCATGTTGTTCTCCTAAAGGAACATGTTGTTCTCCTAAAGGAACATATTGTTCTCCTAAAGGAACATGTTCTCCTGAAGGAACAAACGAACTACAGAAAATAAAAAGCATCATTTTAGAAACTGTTCAGATGTTACAGACCAGCCAACACACACACAGTAATGTTTAATGTAGTAGAAAACTCACTCACTGGATCCTAAGGTGAACACAACAGAACAACAACAGAACAACAACAACACAACAGAACAACGCGACGCAACACGACTCGACACGACACGACGCGACACGACTCGACGCGACACGACGCGACTCGACGCGACACGACGCGACGCGACTCGACACGACTCGACGCGACACGACTCGACGCGACACGACTCGACGCGACGCGACTCGACTCGACGCGACTCGACTCGACGCGACTCGACGCGACACGACTCGACTCGACGCGACTCGACACGACCACAACACCATAACTAAAGTAAGGTAGTTTTCTGTGAAGTGCATTACGTGTTGTCTCTGGTGAACCTTGGATGAGTCCAAACACTCTCATATGATGTACATAATTATTGTGACTATAAACATTGTGTACATATGATAATAATTATGACATATTAACATTGTGTACATATGAAACGGTACCTGTTTGTTGCTCAGTAACGTTAGAGTTGTGTTAACTTCCTGTTAAACGTATACATTTCTCTGTATGTTGAGCCCAGCATCCCTGCTGGTTTCCTGTTCCTGTTCTCATATACTTCCTACTTCCTGTCTCTCCTGGTTCCTGTTCCCTTATTAGGCTACTTCCTGTATGTGGGTAAATCATAGTATTAAAGGTATGAAGTGCATTGTTGTATTTCCATGGAGAACACATTCAGGCCGCTGCGAGTATGATAATGTAAAAGAGGAATACATGTTTTTGTGTGTATTACGTTTTGTATGATTTGGTCCGACCCTGATATTAAAGAGTTATTGTTGCATCTGTGTTTATTTGATGAGCGTTGATTGGACTAAAACGTGTCATTATAACTAAAAATGGCTTTTGGAAGAATGGGAAAAATGTGTTAAGTTGGAATCAAACAAGTTACCCTGCAGTAAACTAGGATTCTGTCTGCTCACTGTGTTGGATAAATGATTAAGAAGTATGCTGTGTGTATTACTTAAGGTTTTACTTAAGGCTGTGTGTATACTTAAGGTTTTTATACATCTGTTAAATTAATCTACACTAGGTCACTGAAGGCCTGCATATTTATTGGTACAAAAACAATATCTGAATTCTACTCGAATACAGAGCAGTTATTTATTTAGCTGCTAATCAGAACTCTCTAAGTCAGGAGGTAGATCAGTTATTTTAGTTATTAAAGCAGAACTCTCTAAGCCAGAGATCGATCAGTTATTTTAGTTAGTAAAGAATAAGGTCGCGAATACAAGCGACGGGTGGCTGGCATCTCCCTTAGAGACAGGGTGAGAAGTTCAGTCACACGAGAGAGACTTGGAGTAGAACCGCTGCTCCTTCGCCTGGAAAGGAGCCAGCTGAGGTTGTTCGGGCATCTGGTTAGGATGCCTCTCGGGCGCCTCCCTAGGGAGGTCCTCGACGCACGTCCCACTGGGAGGAGACCCCGGGGCAGACCAAGGCGCAGTTGGAGGAAACACATCGACTCACTGGCCTTGGAACATCTCGGAATCCCCCAGGAGGAAGTCACTAATGTTACTCTGGAGAGGGAAGTCTGTAGCTCTCTGGTGGAGCTGTTGCCCCTGCGACCCGACTACGGATAAGCGGTTGAAGATGGATGGAAGCAGAACTCTCTAAGTCATGAGGTAGATTAGTTATTTATTTTAGTTTTTAAAGCAGAACTCTCTAAGTCAGGAGGTGTTATTTTAGTTATTAAAGCAGAACTATCTGGGCAGTAGGCTATTATGCGTGTCTAAGTATACCAGGTCTTATTACTTAACTTAAGACCTGGAGGCGTGATCAATGCCATTTGGCTATTCTGAGTGGCCAAACAGCATTGACCACGCCTCCAGGTCTTAAGTTAGGAAGACCTGGTACTTAAGACATGCATAATACTGCCCTCTAAGTCAGGAGGTAGATCAGTTATTTTAGTTATTAAAGCAGAACTCTCTAAGTCAGAGAAGGGTAGATGATAGATCATAAAGGCTGTGCAGAGACCACGTCACATGACCTGTGTCATAAAAAGTGGCATCTGCAGCCTGTATTATATATATATATATATATATATATATATATATATATATATATATATATATATATATATAGGCCTATATATATATAATTGTATCATTGTTACAAACGGGCAACAGATTTGGCACTTGAGAAACTACAGTCAAGGTGGATGCAGAACAATCCTTTTAGAAAGGTAGTTAGCCTGCTATGTAGAGTCTGTCCACTTGAGGGCGACACATCACAGAATAAAAACAGCCTGGGCAAGTGCTATAGAAGAAAAACCTGCTGTTTTTTTCTACTTTCTAATTCTTTGTTTGGCCCAAAACATTGTGTTTATTGTCATGATTGTCACGACAAGAGTTGGCTTTGTCCGCGGCGTAAACGTCTTTAAATAAATACTTTCTGAAAAGTCTATGAGGAAAATGAACAGGGATTTATTTTCGGGTCTCTCGAGGGGGCGGGACTGCGACGCTCTATAGGCCAATTCTGAACAGGTTAGTCTTCAGATTACGGTGGAAGATTGGGAGTGAGTCTGCAGTTCTGACTTCAATGGGTTGTTCATTCCATAGTTTGGGAGCCTGAAGGAGGAGCGTTGTCCAGGGTGTTTTAGAGAAGGGAGAAGAGTCAGGGACGTGTGGAGTTGTCCAGGGTGTTTTAGAGAAGGGAGAAGAGTCAGGGACGTGTGGAGCGTTGTCCAGGGTGTTTTAGAGAAGGGAGAAGAGTCTGGGACGTGTGGAGCGTTGTCCAGGGTGTTTTAGAGAAGGGAGAAGAGTCAGGGACGTGTGGAGCGTTGTCCAGGGTGTTTTAGAGAAGGGAGAAGAGTCTGGGACGTGTGGAGCGTTGTCCAGGGTGTTTTAGAGAAGGGAGAAGAGTCAGGGACGTGTGGAGCGTTGTCCAGGGTGTTTTAGAGAAGGGAGAAGAGTCTGGGACGTGTGGAGCGTTGTCCAGGGTGTTTTAGAGAAGGGAGAAGAGTCTGGGACGTGTGGAGCGTTGTCCAGGGTGTTTTAGAGAAGGGAGAAGAGTCTGGGACGTGTGGAGCGTTGTCCAGGGTGTTTTAGAGAAGGGAGAAGAGTCTGGGACGTGTGGAGCGTTGTCCAGGGTGTTTTAGAGAAGGGAGAAGAGTCTGGGACGTGTGGAGCGTTGTCCAGGGTGTTTTAGAGAAGGGAGAAGGGTCTGGGACGTGTGGAGCGTTGTCCAGGGTGTTTTAGAGAAGGGAGAAGAGTCAGGGACGTGTGGAGCGTTGTCCAGGGTGTTTTAGAGAAGGGAGAAGAGTCTGGGACGTGTGGAGCGTTGTCCAGGGTGTTTTAGAGAAGGGAGAAGAGTCTGGGACGTGTGGAGCGTTGTCCAGGGTGTTTTAGAGAAGGGAGAAGAGTCTGGGACGTGTGGAGAACCAAGAGGTGCCAGCATAGTTTAGGGCTCCAGCTGGAGTTTGAATTAGGGCTCCAGCTGGAGTTTGAATTAGGGCTCCAGCTGGAGTCGTGACTCGTGAGAGCACTTTTGTTGACAAACAAAGTGTAGCCTAGGTTCTGTTAGCTGTTCAGAGCTACAAACAACAAACACAGCTCTTTTTGAACGAGTCTTTAATTAATGCATTTCAAGTACTCCAAAAAATTACATCTCTTTGCACAATACAATTTAAAATTTCTTTTTTTTCTCCTTTTTTTTCCTTTAGTAAAAATGTTCAAAGTGAACAACAATGTGCGATACTGTATAGAACACAGTGGAGGGCTAGGGTTAGGCCTAGGCTAGCCTAAGGCTAGGCTAGCCTAAGCCTAACCCTAACAACATGGTTAGGCTTAGCCTAGTTGGGCCTAACTGGGTTAGGCTAGGCTAAGCCTAACCAGTGAACAGTAGTTTGTGGGGCCTACCGCGTCACCTAACATTTAGGGTTAGGGTTAGGCTAGACTAAGCTAAGCCTAACCCTAAGAGTAGTTTTGGGGCCTACCTAACCCTAACCCAGACCACGTCACCTAACAACATTTTCAACTCAATTTGGACATTTCAGTTAAACACGTTTATCTAAAAACCTTTTCCCCCCCCTTTTTTCATTTTTTTTACCAAGACTAGGAAATTAAAACAAAGTAAAATGTACAGGTTATTGTTCATTTCTTCTGCCAAACCAAACCATGCCACAAGATAACAAACACAGGAAATGAAAACATTACACGAACTCCACCTAATTATACTCAAGTGTTTTTTTTAACTATCGATGATGAAGATGACTCCATTTCAACAAGCAGAGAAATTAAATAACTTAAAAGCCTAAATACCTTCAACCATTTTGAAACCATCTTCATGTAACTGCTCCTCATTAATAGCCCGACAGACTAACCATGACGTTAGCTCGACATTAACGTTTAGCCATGAAGTTAGCTCGACACTCCATTAACGTTTAGCCATGAAGTTAGCTCGACATTAAGGTTTAGCCATGAAGTTAGATCGACATTAAGGTTTAGCCATGAAGTTAGCTCGACATTAAGGTTTAGCCATGAAGTTAGCTCGACACTCCATTAACGTTTAGCCATGAAGTTAGCTCGACACTCCATTAACGTTTAGCCATGAAGTTAGCTCGACACTCTATTAACGTTTAGCCATGAAGTTAGCTTGACACTACATTAAGGTTTAGCCATGAAGTTAGCTCGACACTACATTAACGTTTAGCCATGAAGTTAGCTCGACACTCCATTAACGTTTAGCCATGAAGTTAGATCGACACTCCATTAACGTTTAGCCATGAAGTTAGCTCGACACTTCATTATGGTTTAGCATGAAGTTAGCTCGACACTACATTAAGGTTTAGCCATGAAGTTAGATTGACACTACATTAAGGTTTAGCATGAAGTTAGCTCGACACTACATTAAGGTTTAGCATGAAGTTAGCTCGACACTACATTAAGGTTTCACTTCATTCTTCACACTGAAAGCAGCCTAACTGGGATTGGTTCACACCAACCAATGAAAATAGTAGCAAATCAGGTGACGTCGTTGTCAATCATGTGGCTAACACGGTTGCTAACCGAGCATGTAAACAAACGGTACAATATGTCCATGTAAACAAGCACGGTACAATATGTCCATGTAAACAAGCACGGTACAATATGTCCGATGATGATATTTATCAACGGGCGGGTCCATCATATTAATGAGCACCAATTATATGAAGATAGCTTGGGAAATGGGTGAAGTGGTCCTTTAAGAGGAAAAGCAGTTATTTTTTTTATTTTTTTTTGTCACATATTATGAACATCTTTGAACAATTTACTCTGACTGAATTAGATACAAAAACATAAAACAAGACGTATCAAAAATGTAATTTCATTTTCAAATGAAATGCTAATTTCTCCAGAAAGTACTGTACAACTTTTACAACGTGGATAACCTCCGGGCTAGACTCGCCTAGCCTTGAAACCCCCTCCTCCCCCCCTCTGTACACCATATATGGACACAATATGAAGCTCCGCCCCTTCACCAGGTAATACCATTTACCTGCACCTTCACCAGGAAAAAACATTTACCTGAACCTTCACCAGGAAAAAACATTTACCTGAACCTTCACCAGGAAAAAACATTTACCTGAACCTTCACCAGGAAAAAACATTTACCTGAACCTTCACCAGGAAAAAACATTTACCTGAACCTTCACCAGGTACATTTAGCTGCACCTTCACCAGGTAAAACCATTTAGCTGTACCTTCACCAGGTACAACCATTTAGCTGTACCTTCACCAGGTACAACCATTTAGCTGCACCTTCACCAGGTAAAACCATTTAGCTGCACCTTCACCAGGTACAACCATTTAGCTGCACCTTCACCAGGTACAACCATTTAGCTGCACCTTCACCAGGTAAAACCATTTAGCTGCACCTTCACCAGGTACAACCATTTAGCTGCACCTTCACCAGGTAAAACCATTTAGCTGCACCTTCACCAGGTAAAACCATTTAGCTGCACCTTCACCAGGTACAACCATTTAGCTGCACCTTCACCAGGTACAACCATTTAGCTGCACCTTCACCAGGTAAAACCATTTAGCTGCACCTTCACCAGGTAAAACCATTTAGCAGGACCTTCACCAGGTACAACCATTTAGCTGCACCTTCACCAGGTAAAACCATTTAGCTGCAACTTCACCAGGTACAACCATTTAGCTGTACCTTCACCAGGTAAAACCATTTAGCTGTACCTTCACCAGGTAAAACCATTTAGCTGTACCTTCACCAGGTACAACCATTTAGCTGCACCTTCACCAGGTAAAACCATTTAGCTGTACCTTCACCAGGTAAAACCATTTAGCTGTACCTTCACCAGGTAAAACCATGGGCTTCAATTAGTGGTTATTTATTTATATTCAACAAAATAAATCTAAACGAATCAAAGACAATAAAGGGTCCCTTCTAGTCACAATATCTAGTATTTTAAATACTGGATACAAAACTATCTAGTATTTAAAATACTAGATACTAAAGTATCTAGTATTTTAAATACTAGCTACTAAAGTATCTAGTATTTTAAATACTAGCTACTAAAGTATGTAGTATTTTAAATACTAGATACTAAAGTATGTAGTATTTTAAATACTAGCTACTAAAGTATCTAGTATTTAAAATACTAGATACTAAAGTATCTAGTATTTAAAATACTAGATACTAAACTAGTATTTTTACAGATTTATTTTTTAACCCAACAATAAAAAGTGGCAACCTGGTTCAACCAATCACATGATTCTGGTTCTCAATGTAGGGTCCGGGGACCACCGGGGGGTCCAAATGGACCCTTACAGGTCTGTAACTCTGAGAGTGTAACACATGGAACCAAATGGACCCTTACAGGTCTGTAACTCTGAGTGTACAAAGGAACCAAATGGACCCCACATTTAGGAGTTCTGATTGGACCAAGTCGACATCAATCACAAACTGGAGACCCTTTTCCTTTTGAAGTCCTGAGAGTAAAAAAAACAACTCTTCATTTTACAGTAGAAGAAAATACTGTTTTTTCTTCTTTTATGATACATTTAAATCTGTACAGTCACATGACCAAGACTGTGTGTGTGTGTGTGTGTGTGTGTGCGCATGCGTGTGTTTGTGCGTGTGTGTGTTTGTGTGTGCACATTTGCGCGTGCGTGAGTGCGTGCGTTTCCTTCAGAAAGGGAGAAAAAATATAAAAAAAGATGGCTGCCGCCCACGTTTAGAACCAATCAGAGTAGAGCCGACCACGTTTAGAGCCAATCAGAGTAGAGCCGACCACGTTTAGAACCAATCAGAGTAGAGCCGCCCACGTTTAGAGCCAATCAGAGTAGAGCCGCCCACGTTTAGAGCCAATCAGAGTAGAGCCGACCACGTTTAGAACCAATCAGAGTAGAGCCGCCCACGTTTAGAGCCAATCAGAGTAGAGCCGCCCACGTTTAGAGCCAATCAGAGTAGAGCCGCCCACGTTTAGAGCCAATCAGAGTAGAGCCGACCACGTTTAGAACCAATCAGAGTAGAGCTGGAATATGGATGAACTTCAACTTGTTGTTGGGCTTTTTGTCTTTGGATGGAGTGTGTGTGTGTGTGTGTGTGTGTGTGTGTGTGTGTGTGTGTGTGTGCGCTTGTGTGTGTTCCCACTGTAGTGTGCACACGTTTGCGTGCGCACGCATTTGTGTGTGTGTGTGTGAGCATGCATGTGTGTGTTCCCACTGTAGGCACAAGGAGGGGCCAAGGCATTGCGGGGGGAGTGTGCATGTGTGTGTGCGCGTGCGTGCGTGCGTGCGTGTGTGTGCGCGCGTGTGTGTGTGTGGAGGTCAAGGGTCAGCGCCTCATCTGGCCCATCTGATAGTTCTCTCGGGGGTTGGGTTGGTTCCGGTGTCTCTGAGGCTGGCTGGCTCTGGCCGCTCCGCTAGGCCTCTGGTTGTGGTTCTGTCTCTGGGCAGGGGGGCCATGCCCCCCCGCCCCCCCGTGAGGCCCCGCCTCCCGGGCCCCTCCCCCGTGGGGGGGCTGGACCGCCTGGGCGTTAGCGTTAGCTCGCTGCTGCTGCGCGCGACGTCGCTTCAGGGTTCCTGAGTGGGGAGAGAGGTCATTATTACACCATTCTATTTAGAGAGGTCATTATTACACCATTCTATTTAGAGGTCATTATTACACCATTCTATTTAGAGGTCATTATTACACCATTCTATTTAGAGGTCATTATTACACCATTCTATTTAGAGGTCATTATTACACCATTCTATTTAGAGGTCATTATTACACCATTCTATTTAGAGAGGTCATTATTACACCATTCTATTTAGAGGTCATTATTACACCATTCTATTTAGAGAGGTCATTATTACACCATTCTATTTAGAGGTCATTATTACACCATTCTATTTAGAGGTCATTATTACACCATTCTATTTAGGTCATTATTACACCATTCTATTTAGAGGTCATTATTACACCATTCTATTTAGAGGTCATTATTACACCATTCTATTTAGAGGTCATTATTACACCATTCTATTTAGAGGTCATTATTACACCATTCTATTTAGAGGTCATTATTACACCATTCTATTTAGAGGTCATTATTACACCATTCTATTTAGAGAGGTCATTATTACACCATTCTATTTAGAGGTGTCATTATTACACCATTCTATTTAGAGGTCATTATTACACCATTCTATTTAGAGGTCATTATTACACCATTCTATTTAGAGAGGTCATTATTACACCATTCTATTTAGGTCATTATTACACCATTCTATTTAGAGGTCATTATTACACCATTCTATTTAGAGGTAATTATTACACCATTCTATTTAGAGGTCATTATTACACCATTCTATTTAGAGGTCATTATTACACCATTCTATTTAGGTCATTATTACACCATTCTATTTAGAGGTCATTATTACACCATTCTATTTAGAGGTCATTATTACACCATTCTATTTAGAGGTCATTATTACACCATTCTATTTAGAGAGGTCATTATTACACCATTCTATTTAGAGGTCATTATTACACCATTCTATTTAGGTCATTATTACACCATTCTATTTAGGTCATTATTACACCATTCTATTTAGAGGTCATTATTACACCATTCTATTTAGAGGTCATTATTACACCATTCTATTTAGAGGTCATTATTACACCATTCTATTTAGAGAGGTCATTATTACACCATTCTATTTAGAGGTCATTATTACACCATTCTATTTAGAGGTCATTATTACACCTATTTAATTTTAATAGCTATTTAACTTTAGCTATTGAAAAATCGAAGAACGACTGACATAGAAACATAGCTTTTTCAGAAAACTGTCAGGATGTAGAAGACATTTTTAGAATCTGATCTCAGGTCAGAATGGGTTAAAACAGTTCCATACACCGTCCTGTTCCTGAGTGGAGAGAGAGCATATTTTTTTTGCATGCAATGAAACTAATTGTGAAGTAAATCAGAATTCTATTATGTTTTAGTCTAGTAGCCAGAATGTGAACCCGGACATGTTGAGTACACCAACGTTTTATGTTATAAATGTTTAGTATGGGTCCCCAGCATGTAGAAACTGCCGGATGATAACTTGCATATGTTGAGCAATTTTCATAATTGGCATAATATGTGACCATTAACAACCTATAGAAGGCAAAATATTCAAAATGTCATCATGCTTTATGTAGCATGTGAGGGCTAAAAACAGCCATTGCCGTCATCACAAATGTGATGATTTCAGCACAATTGGGCAAGTGGGCATGGCCGTTTTTAGCCCAATGAGTGTTTTTTTTTGCAAAACAACTAGTTTTTCCATCATGTAACCATGGTTTCCATACGTTGTTTGGTCGTATTGCAGTTGTTCATGGCGCAAAAACGAGGGTGAGGCTTGATTTCATAGGGCGTGCCAGATAGATTTCAGCCGTCACATTTACCAACGCTACGACTGAAATTACGCAAGGATCAGCTGTTTGGGATCACTTCATAAACGGCGTGCCGACGTGAACGCACGCCAAAACCCACGCTGGAATTTAAGGCAGAGTTTACACTCCATTGATAAATGAGGGCCATAGACAGAGGCCGGGGGGGTCGTTTGGGGTAGTTACCTGGTAGAGGTTTAGGAGGGGGTAGTTTGGGGTAGTTACCTGGTAGAGGTTTAGGAGGGGGTAGTTTGGGGTAGTTACCTGGTAGAGGTTTAGGAGGGGGTAGTTTGGGGTAGTTACCTGGTAGAGGTTTAGGAGGGGGTAGTTTGGGGTAGTTACCTGGCAGAGGATTCGGAGGGGGTAGTTTGGGGTAGTTACCTGGTAGAGGTTTAGGAGGGGGTAGTTTGGGGTAGTTACCTGGCAGAGGATTCGGAGGGGGTAGTTTGGGGTAGTTACCTGGTAGAGGTTTAGGAGGGGGTAGTTTGGGGTAGTTAACACACCTGGTAGAGGATTCGGAGGGGGTAGTTTGGGGTAGTTACCTGGTAGAGGATTCGGAGGGGGTAGTTTGGGGTAGTTACCTGGTAGAGGATTCGGAGGGGGTAGTTTGGGGTAGTTACCTGGTAGAGGATTCGGAGGGGGTAGTTTGGGGTAGTTACCTGGTAGAGGTTTAGGAGGGGGTAGTTTGGGGTAGTTACCTGGTAGAGGTTTAGGAGGGGGTAGTTTGGGGTAGTTACCTGGTAGAGGTTTAGGAGGGGGTAGTTTGGGGTAGTTACCTGGTAGAGGTTTAGGAGGGGGTAGTTTGGGGTAGTTACCTGGCAGAGGATTCGGAGGGGGTAGTTTGGGGTAGTTACCTGGTAGAGGTTTAGGAGGGGGTAGTTTGGGGTAGTTACCTGGCAGAGGATTCGGAGGGGGTAGTTTGGGGTAGTTACCTGGTAGAGGTTTAGGAGGGGGTAGTTTGGGGTAGTTAACACACCTGGTAGAGGATTCGGAGGGGGTAGTTTGGGGTAGTTACCTGGTAGAGGATTCGGAGGGGGTAGTTTGGGGTAGTTACCTGGTAGAGGATTCGGAGGGGGTAGTTTGGGGTAGTTACCTGGCAGAGGTTTAGGAGGGGGTAGTTTGGGGTAGTTAACACACCTGGTAGAGGATTCGGAGGGGGTAGTTTGGGGTAGTTACCTGGTAGAGGTTTAGGAGGGGGTAGTTTGGGGTAGTTACCTGGTAGAGGATTCGGAGGGGGTGGTTTGGGGTAGTTACCTGGTAGAGGATTCGGAGGGGGTAGTTTGGGGTAGTTACCTGGTAGAGGTTTAGGAGGGGGTAGTTTGGGGTAGTTATCTGGTAGAGGATTCGGAGGGGGTAGTTTGGGGTAGTTACCTGGTAGAGGTTTAGGAGGGGGTAGTTTGGGGTAGTTAACACCTGGTAGAGGATTCGGAGGGGGTAGTTTGGGGTAGTTAACACCTGGTAGAGGATTCGGAGGGGGTAGTTTGGGGTAGTTACCTGGTAGAGGATTTGGAGGGGGTAGTTTGGGGTAGTTACCTGGCAGAGGTTTCGGAGGGGGTAGTTTGGGGTAGTTACCTGGCAGAGGTTTCGGAGGGGGTAGTTTGGGGTAGTTACCTGGCAGAGGTTTCGGAGGGGGTAGTTTGGGGTTGCTGCTGGGCGTGTGGACGCTGCAGATCTTGATGAAACCGGCCATCAGCATGATGAGAGCGATGCCCATCAGCAGCACCGCCCACCAGTGAGCCTAGAGGGAAGAGAAACCCTGTTAATGTCCTTATGATACCAGGAGAAACCCCGTTACTGTCCTTATAATACAGGAGAAACCCTGTTACTGTCCTTATAACACCAGGAGAAACCCTGTTACTGTCCTTATAATACAGGAAAACCCTGTTACTGTCCTTATAATACCAGGAGAAACCCTGTTACTGTCCTTATAATACAGGAGAAACCCTGTTACTGTCCTTATAATACAGGAGAAACCCTGTTACTGTCCT
Organism: Electrona antarctica; assembly: GCF_951216825.1. Taxonomy (NCBI): domain Eukaryota; kingdom Metazoa; phylum Chordata; class Actinopteri; order Myctophiformes; family Myctophidae; genus Electrona; species Electrona antarctica. The sequence goes on from NW_027638165.1 coordinate 194,196, forward strand.
TATAATACAGGAGAAACCCTGTTACTGACCTTATAATACCAGGAGAAACCCTGTTACTGTCCTTATAATACAGGGGAAACCCTGTTACTGTCCTTATAATACAGGGGAAACCCTGTTACTGTCCTTATAATACAGGGGAAACCCTGTTACTGTCCTTATAATACCAGGAGAAACCCTGTTACTGTCCTTATAATACCAGGAGAAACCCTGTTACTGTCCTTATAATACCAGGAGAAACCCTGTTACTGACCTTATAATACCAGGAGAAACCCTGTTACTGACCTTATAATACAGGAGAAACCCTGTTACTGTCCTTATAATACCAGGAGAAACCCTGTTACTGTCCTTATAATACCAGGGGAAACCCTGTTACTGTCCTTATAATACCAGGAGAAACCCTGTTACTGTCCTTATAATACAGGAGAAACCCTGTTACTGTCCTTATAATACAGGGGAAACCCTGTTACTGTCCTTATAATACCAGGAGAAACCCTGTTACTGTCCTTATAATACAGGGGAAACCCTGTTACTGTCCTTATAATACAGGAGAAACCCTGTTACTGTCCTTATAATACAGGGGAAACCCTGTTACTGTCCTTATAATACAGGAGAAACCCTGTTACTGTCCTTATAATACAGGAGAAACCCTGTTACTGTCCTTATAATACCAGGAGAAACCCTGTTACTGTCCTTATAATACAGGAGAAACCCTGTTACTGTCCTTATAATACAGGAGAAACCCTGTTACTGTCCTTATAATACCAGGAGAAACCCTGTTACTGTCCTAATATTCAACCCCAAATCTAAATTTCTTAATTCAAATATCACTTATTTTTTCGTTTTTTCTGGATAATCCCTACTATAGAGTGTGCTGACCATATAAGGAGTTCCTCCCTGTCCCCAGTGAGCCCCTGGGTCAAAAAACCCTAGTTTCAGTTTTGGTGGCGGGTGGCAAAGCCTTCATCCAATCAGGATGAGAGGGGCCTTCCTCCAATCATGATCGAGTGGGGGCGGGCCTTGGTGCACATGCTATTGGCCTGTTGCACTTCCCCCCACTGTAGAGCGTGCATGTGCACATTTTGTTACCGGGGTACCTGATGCCCATCAGCAGCACCGCCCACCAGTGAGCCTAGAGGGAAGAGAACTACCAGTTCTACCAGTTCATGTGGCGCGGTGCATCGCAGAGCACCGCGTTCACAGCTGTAAGCTCAGAGATGAGGACATATGTGCGTTTTGCAGGAATGTGATGACGTTTTTCACCCGAGGAAAGATATTTCCTGTTGCCTTATATGGTGTGAAATGGGCGTGGATGTTGTATTAAACCAGGAGACAGCAGGCCAACCGCTTGGGAAAGAGGTTCATAAACCAGGAGACAGCAGGCCAACCGCTTGGGAAAGAGGTTCATAAACCAGGACACAGCAGGCCAACCGCTTGGGAAAGAGGTTCATTTAGACCAGGAGACAGCAGGCCAACCGCTTGGGAAAGAGGTTAATTTAGACCAGGAGACAGCAGGCCAACCGCTTGGGAAAGAGGTTCATTTAGACCAGGAGACAGCAGGCCAACCGCTTGGGAAAGAGGTTCATTTAGACCAGGAGACAGCAGGCCAACCGCTTGGGAAAGAGGTTCATTTAGACCAGGAGACAGCAGGCCAACCGCTTGGGAAAGAGGTTCATAAACCAGGACACAGCAGGCCAACCGCTTGGGAAAGAGGTTCATTTAGACCAGGAGACAGCAGGCCAACCGCTTGGGAAAGAGGTTCTTAAACCAGGACACAGCAGGCCAACCGCTTGGGAAAGAGGTTCATTTAGACCAGGAGACAGCAGAACAACCGCTTGGGAAAGAGGTTCATTTAGACCAGGAGACAGCAGGCCAACCGCTTGGGAAAGAGGTTCATTTAGACCAGGAGACAGCAGGCCAACCGCTTGGGAAAGAGGTTCATTTAGACCAGGAGACAGCAGGCCAACCGCTTGGGAAAGAGGTTCATAAACCAGGAGACAGCAGAACAACCGCTTGGGAAAGAGGTTCATTTAGACCAGGAGACAGCAGGCCAACCGCTTGGGAAAGAGGTTCATTTAGACCAGGAGACAGCAGGCCAACCGCTTGGGAAAGAGGTTCATTTAGACCAGGAGACAGCAGGCCAACCGCTTGGGAAAGAGGTTCATAAACCAGGAGACAGCAGGCCAACCGCTTGGGAAAGAGGTTCATAAACCAGGAGACAGCAGAACAACCGCTTGGGAAAGAGGTTCATTTAGACCAGGAGACAGCAGGCCAACCGCTTGGGAAAGAGGTTCATTTAGACCAGGAGACAGCAGGCCAACCGCTTGGGAAAGAGGTTCATTTAGACCAGGAGACAGCAGGCCAACCGCTTGGGAAAGAGGTTCATTTAGACCAGGAGACAGCAGGCCAACCGCTTGGGAAAGAGGTTCATTTAGACCAGGAGACAGCAGGCCAACCGCTTGGGAAAGAGGTTCATTTAGACCAGGAGACAGCAGGCCAACCGCTTGGGAAAGAGGTTCATAAACCAGGACACAGCAGGCCAACCGCTTGGGAAAGAGGTTCATTTAGACCAGGAGACAGCAGGCCAACCGCTTGGGAAAGAGGTTCATTTAGACCAGGAGACAGCAGAACAACCGCTTGGGAAAGAGGTTCATTTAGACCAGGAGACAGCAGGCCAACCGCTTGGGAAAGAGGTTCATAAACCAGGAGACAGCAGAACAACCGCTTGGGAAAGAGGTTCATTTAGACCAGGACACAGCAGGCCAACCGCTTGGGAAAGAGGTTCATAAACCAGGACACAGCAGGCCAACCGCTTGGGAAAGAGGTTCATTTAGACCAGGAGACAGCAGGCCAACCGCTTGGGAAAGAGGTTCATTTAGACCAGGAGACAGCAGGCCAACCGCTTGGGAAAGAGGTTCATTTAGACCAGGAGACAGCAGGCCAACCGCTTGGGAAAGAGGTTCATAAACCAGGAGACAGCAGAACAACCGCTTGGGAAAGAGGTTCATTTAGACCAGGAGACAGCAGGCCAACCGCTTGGGAAAGAGGTTCATTTAGACCAGGACACAGCAGGCCAACCGCTTGGGAAAGAGGTTCATTTAGACCAGGAGACAGCAGGCCAACCGCTTGGGAAAGAGGTTCATTTAGACCAGGAGACAGCAGGCCAACCGCTTGGGAAAGAGGTTCATTTAGACCAGGAGACAGCAGGCCAACCGCTTGGGAAAGAGGTTCTTAAACCAGGACACAGCAGGCCAACCGCTTGGGAAAGAGGTTCTTAAACCAGGACACAGCAGGCCAACCGCTTGGGAAAGAGGTTCATTTAGACCAGGAGACAGCAGGCCAACCGCTTGGGAAAGAGGTTCATTTAGACCAGGAGACAGCAGGCCAACCGCTTGGGAAAAAGGTTCATTTAGACCAGGAGACAGCAGGCCAACCGCTTGGGAAAGAGGTTCATTTAGACCAGGAGACAGCAGGCCAACCGCTTGGGAAAGAGGTTCATTTAGACCAGGAGACAGCAGGCCAACCGCTTGGGAAAGAGGTTCATTTAGACCAGGAGACAGCAGGCCAACCGCTTGGGAAAGAGGTTCATTTAGACCAGGAGACAGCAGAACAACCGCTTGGGAAAGAGGTTCATTTAGACCAGGACACAGCAGAACAACCGCTTGGGAAAGAGGTTCTTAAACCAGGACACAGCAGAACAACCGCTTGGGAAAGAGGTTCATAAACCAGGAGACAGCAGGCCAACCGCTTGGGAAAGAGGTTCTTAAACCAGGAGACAGCAGGCCAACCGCTTGGGAAAGAGGATCATAAACCAGGACACAGCAGGCCAACCGCTTGGGAAAGAGGTTCATTTAGACCAGGAGACAGCAGGCCAACCGCTTGGGAAAGAGGTTCATTTAGACCAGGAGACAGCAGGCCAACCGCTTGGGAAAAAGGTTCATTTAGACCAGGAGACAGCAGGCCAACCGCTTGGGAAAGAGGTTCATTTAGACCAGGAGACAGCAGGCCAACCGCTTGGGAAAGAGGTTCATTTAGACCAGGAGACAGCAGGCCAACCGCTTGGGAAAGAGGTTCATTTAGACCAGGAGACAGCAGGCCAACCGCTTGGGAAAGAGGTTCATTTAGACCAGGAGACAGCAGAACAACCGCTTGGGAAAGAGGTTCATTTAGACCAGGACACAGCAGAACAACCGCTTGGGAAAGAGGTTCTTAAACCAGGACACAGCAGAACAACCGCTTGGGAAAGAGGTTCATAAACCAGGAGACAGCAGGCCAACCGCTTGGGAAAGAGGTTCTTAAACCAGGAGACAGCAGGCCAACCGCTTGGGAAAGAGGATCATAAACCAGGACACAGCAGGCCAACCGCTTGGGAAAGAGGTTCATAAACCAGGACACAGCAGGCCAACCGCTTGGGAAAGAGGTTCATTTAGACCAGGAGACAGCAGAACAACCGCTTGGGAAAGAGGTTCTTAAACCAGGAGACAGCAGAACAACCGCTTGGGAAAGAGGTTCATAAACCAGGACACAGCAGGCCAACCGCTTGGGAAAGAGGTTCATAAACCAGGACACAGCAGAACAACCGCTTGGGAAAGAGGTTCATAAACCAGGACACAGCAGGCCAACCGCTTGGGAAAGAGGTTCATAAACCAGGACACAGCAGAACAACCGCTTGGGAAAGAGGTTCATAAACCAGGACACAGCAGAACAACCGCTTGGGAAAGAGGTTCATAAACCAGGAGACAGCAGAACAACCGCTTGGGAAAGAGGTTCATAAACCAGGAGACAGCAGAACAACCGCTTGGGAAAGAGGTTCTTAAACCAGGACACAGCAGGCCAACCGCTTGGGAAAGAGGTTCATAAACCAGGACACAGCAGGCCAACCGCTTGGGAAAGAGGTTCTTAAACCAGGAGACAGCAGGCCAACCGCTTGGGAAAGAGGTTCATAAACCAGGACACAGCAGGCCAACCGCTTGGGAAAGAGGTTCTTAAACCAGGAGACAGCAGGCCAACCGCTTGGGAAATGAGAAAAAGGCGAAATGAGCTCCAGCCGCGATCCGCACAAATGAAGACATTACGCCACCTTTGGTGCACTTCATTTACACCTGGTCGTAAATGTCCTTTGTGAATCTGGCCCATTATTGTTAGTATTACTACTACGTACCACGATCCACTCAGCGATGTTCTCGTAGAGTTCGGGGTTGAAGATCGCTTTCTTCAGCCTGGCTAGAGGACCGTCTGCATCCACCAGACGACACTTCATGAACACATCACAGTACCCTGGGAATTATAAATATTATTATTATTACTATTATCATTATTATGATACAGTAAACACATAGATTATACACTTCATGAACACATCGCAGTATCCTGGGAATTATAAATATTATGTATGTGTGTGTGTGTGTGTGTGCATGCGTGTGTGTGTGTGTGTGTGTGTGTGTGTGTATAGAAGTATAGAAGCAGAATGCTACTAATGCGTGCGTGTGTGTGTGTGTGTGCATGCGTGTGTGTGTGTGTGTGTGTGTGTGTGTGTGTGTGTGTGTGTGTGTGTGTGCATGTGTGTGTGCATGTGTGTGTGCATGCGTGGGTGTGCGTGTGTGCGTGCGTGCGTGCGTGCGTGCGTGCGTGCGTGCGTGCGTGCGTGCGTGCGTATAGAAGTATAGAAGCAGAATGCTACTAACCTTTGAAGTCGTTGCAGGGAGAGCCGGCCGGCAGCGTGGTCACCTTCTTACCGAAGAACCTGACCAGACGCTCTGAGCCCGTACTGAAGCAGGTGTTAGGATTCACTGTAACGAGACCATGACACTATGACTCTACTGGAACCTACTGTACCCCACCAAGACACCACCATGATACCATGACCCCTAACCCACTGTACCCCACCAAGACACCACCATGATACCATGACCCCTAACCTACTGTACCCCACCAAGACACCACCATGATACCATGACCCCTAACCCACTGTACCCCACCAAGACACCACCATGATACCATGACCCCTAACCTACTGTACCCCACCAAGACACCACCATGATACCATGACCCCTAACCTACTGTACCCCACCAAGACACCACCATGATACCATGACCCCTAACCCACTGTACCCCACCAAGACACCACCATGATACCATGACCCCTAACCTACTGTACCCCACCAAGACACCACCATGATACCATGACCCCTAACCTACTGTACCCCACCAAGACACCACCATGATACCATGACCCCTAACCCACTGTACCCCACCAAGACACCACCATGATACCATGACCCCTAACCTACTGTACCCCACCAAGACACCACCATGATACCATGACCCCTAACCCACTGTACCCCACCAAGACACCACCATGATACCATGACCCCTAACCTACTGTACCCCACCAAGACAACACCATGATACCATGACCCCTAACCTACTGTACCCCACCAAGACAACACCATGATACCATGACCCCTAACCCACTGTACCCCACCAAGACACCACCATGATACCATGACCCCTAACCCACTGTACCCCACCAAGACACCACCATGATACCATGACCCCTAACCCACTGTACCCCACCAAGACACCACCATGATACCATGACCCCTAACCCACTGTACCCCACCAAGACACCACCATGATACCCTGACCCCTAACCCACTGTACCCCACCAAGACACCACCATGATACCATGACCCCTAACCCACTGTACCCCACCAAGACACCACCATGATACCATGACCCCTAACCTACTGTACCCCACCAAGACAACACCATGATACCATGACCCCTAACCCACTGTACCCCACCAAGACAACACCATGATACCATGACCCCTAACCTACTGTACCCCACCAAGACACCACCATGATACCATGACCCCTAACCTGCTGTACCCCACCAAGACACCACCATGATACCATGACCCCTAACCCACTGTACCCCACCAAGACACCACCATGATACCATGACCCCTAACCCACTGTACCCCACCATGACACCACCATGATACCATGACCCCTAACCTACTGTACCCCACCAAGACACCACCATGATACCATGACCCCTAACCTGCTGTACCCCACCAAGACACCACCATGATACCATGACCCCTAACCTACTGTACCCCACCAAGACACCACCATGATACCATGACCCCTAACCTGCTGTACCCCACCAAGACACCACCATGATACCATGACCCCTAACCTACTGTACCCCACCAAGACACCACCATGATACCATGACCCCTAACCTACTGTACCCCACCAAGACACCACCATGATACCATGACCCCTAACCCACTGTACCCCACCAAGACACCACCATGATACCATGACCCCTAACCTACTGTACCCCACCAAGACACCACCATGATACCATGACCCCTAACCTACTGTACCCCACCAAGACACCACCATGATACCATGACCCCTAACCTACTGTACCCCACCAAGACACCACCATGATACCATGACCCCTAACCTACTGTACCCCACCAAGACAACACCATGATACCATGACCCCTAACCTACTGTACCCCACCAAGACAACACCATGATACCATGACCCCTAACCCACTGTACCCCACCAAGACACCACCATGATACCATGACCCCTAACCCACTGTACCCCACCAAGACACCACCATGATACCATGACCCCTAACCCACTGTACCCCACCAAGACACCACCATGATACCATGACCCCTAACCCACTGTACCCCACCAAGACAACACCATGATACCATGACCCCTAACCCACTGTACCCCACCAAGACAACACCATGATACCATGACCCCTAACCTACTGTACCCCACCAAGACACCACCATGATACCATGACCCCTAACCTGCTGTACCCCACCAAGACACCACCATGATACCATGACCCCTAACCTACTGTACCCCACCAAGACACCACCATGATACCATGACCCCTAACCCACTGTACCCCACCATGACACCACCATGATACCATGACCCCTAACCTACTGTACCCCACCAAGACACCACCATGATACCATGACCCCTAACCTGCTGTACCCCACCAAGACACCACCATGATACCATGACCCCTAACCTACTGTACCCCACCAAGACACCACCATGATACCATGACCCCTAACCTGCTGTACCCCACCAAGACACCACCATGATACCATGACCCCTAACCTACTGTACCCCACCAAGACACCACCATGATACCATGACCCCTAACCTACTGTACCCCACCAAGACACCACCATGATACCATGACCCCTAACCCACTGTACCCCACCAAGACACCACCATGATACCATGACCCCTAACCTACTGTACCCCACCAAGACACCACCATGATACCATGACCCCTAACCCACTGTACCCCACCAAGACACCACCATGATACCATGACCCCTAACCTACTGTACCCCACCAAGACACCACCATGATACCATGACCCCTAACCTACTGTACCCCACCAAGACACCACCATGATACCATGACCCCTAACCCACTGTACCCCACCAAGACACCACCATGATACCATGACCCCTAACCCACTGTACCCCACCAAGACACCACCATGATACCATGACCCCTAACCTACTGTACCCCACCAAGACACCACCATGATACCATGACCCCTAACCCACTGTACCCCACCAAGACACCACCATGATACCATGACCCCTAACCCACTGTACCCCACCAAGACACCACCATGATACCATGACCCCTAACCTACTGTACCCCACCAAGACACCACCATGATACCATGACCCCTAACCTACTGTACCCCACCAAGACACCACCATGATACCATGACCCCTAACCTACTGTACCCCACCAAGACACCACCATGATACCATGACCCCTAACCTACTGTACCCCACCAAGACAACACCATGATACCATGACCCCTAACCTACTGTACCCCACCAAGACAACACCATGATACCATGACCCCTAACCCACTGTACCCCACCAAGACACCACCATGATACCATGACCCCTAACCCACTGTACCCCACCAAGACACCACCATGATACCATGACCCCTAACCAACTGTACCCCACCAAGACACCACCATGATACCATGACCCCTAACCCACTGTACCCCACCAAGACACCACCATGATACCATGACCCCTAACCCACTGTACCCCACCAAGACACCACCATGATACCATGACCCCTAACCCACTGTACCCCACCAAGACACCACCATGATACCATGACCCCTAACCCACTGTACCCCACCAAGACACCACCATGATACCATGACCCCTAACCTACTGTACCCCACCAAGACACCACCATGATACCATGACCCCTAACCTACTGTACCCCACCAAGACACCACCATGATACCATGACCCCTAACCTACTGTACCCCACCAAGACACCACCATGATACCATGACCCCTAACCTACTGTACCCCACCAAGACAACACCATGATACCATGACCCCTAACCCACTGTACCCCACCAAGACACCACCATGATACCATGACCCCTAACCTACTGTACCCCACCAAGACACCACCATGATACCATGACCCCTAACCTACTGTACCCCACCAAGACACCACCATGATACCATGACCCCTAACCCACTGTACCCCACCAAGACACCACCATGATACCATGACCCCTAACCTACTGTACCCCACCAAGACACCACCATGATACCATGACCCCTAACCTACTGTACCCCACCAAGACACCACCATGATACCATGACCCCTAACCTACTGTACCCCACCAAGACACCACCATGATACCATGACCCCTAACCCACTGTACCCCACCAAGACACCACCATGATACCATGACCCCTAACCTACTGTACCCCACCAAGACACCACCATGATACCATGACCCCTAACCTACTGTACCCCACCAAGACACCACCATGATACCATGACCCCTAACCCACTGTACCCCACCAAGACACCACCATGATACCATGACCCCTAACCCACTGTACCCCACCAAGACACCACCATGATACCATGACCCCTAACCTACTGTACCCCACCAAGACACCACCATGATACCATGACCCCTAACCTACTGTACCCCACCAAGACACCACCATGATACCATGACCCCTAACCCACTGTACCCCACCAAGACACCACCATGATACCATGACCCCTAACCTACTGTACCCCACCAAGACACCACCATGATACCATGACCCCTAACCCACTGTACCCCACCAAGACACCACCATGATACCATGACCCCTAACCCACTGTACCCCACCAAGACACCACCATGATACCATGACCCCTAACCCACTGTACCCCACCAAGACACCACCATGATACCATGACCCCTAACCCACTGTACCCCACCAAGACAACACCATGATACCATGACCCCTAACCTACTGTACCCCACCAAGACACCACCATGATACCATGACCCCTAACCCACTGTACCCCACCAAGACACCACCATGATACCATGACCCCTAACCTACTGTACCCCACCAAGACACCACCATGATACCATGACCCCTAACCTACTGTACCCCACCAAGACACCACCATGATACCATGACCCCTAACCTACTGTACCCCACCATGACACCACCATGATACCATGACCCCTAACCTACTGTACCCCACCAAGACACCACCATGATACCATGACCCCTAACCCACTGTACCCCACCAAGACACCACCATGATACCATGACCCCTAACCCACTGTACCCCACCAAGACACCACCATGATACCATGACCCCTAACCCACTGTACCCCACCAAGACACCACCATGATACCATGACCCCTAACCCACTGTACCCCACCAAGACACCACCATGATACCATGACCCCTAACCCACTGTACCCCACCAAGACACCACCATGATACCATGACCCCTAACCCACTGTACCCCACCAAGACACCACCATGATACCATGACCCCTAACCCACTGTACCCCACCAAGACACCACCATGATACCATGACCCCTAACCCACTGTACCCCACCAAGACACCACCATGATACCATGACCCCTAACCCACTGTACCCCACCAAGACACCACCATGATACCATGACCCCTAACCTACTGTACCCCACCAAGACACCACCATGATACCATGACCCCTAACCCACTGTACCCCACCAAGACACCACCATGATACCATGACCCCTAACCCACTGTACCCCACCAAGACACCACCATGATACCATGACCCCTAACCCACTGTACCCCACCAAGACACCACCATGATACCATGACCCCTAACCCACTGTACCCCACCAAGACACCATGACCCCTAACCTACTGTACCCCACCAAGACACCACCATGATACCATGACCCCTAACCCACTGTACCCCACCAAGACACCACCATGATACCATGACCCCTAACCTACTGTACCCCACCAAGACACCACCATGATACCATGACCCCTAACCCACTGTACCCCACCAAGACACCACCATGATACCATGACCCCTAACCCACTCCCACTGTACCCCACCAAGACACCACCATGATACCATGACCCCTAACCTACTGTACCCCACCAAGACACCACCATGATACCATGACCCCTAACCCACTGTACCCCACCAAGACACCACCATGATACCATGACCCCTAACCTACTGTACCCCACCAAGACACCACCATGATACCATGACCCCTAACCCACTGTACCCCACCAAGACACCACCATGATACCATGACCCCTAACCCACTGTACCCCACCAAGACACCACCATGATACCATGACCCCTAACCCACTGTACCCCACCAAGACACCACCATGATACCATGACCCCTAACCCACTGTACCCCACCAAGACACCATGACCCCTAACCTACTGTACCCCACCAAGACACCACCATGATACCATGACCCCTAACCCACTGTACCCCACCAAGACACCACCATGATACCATGACCCCTAACCCACTGTACCCCACCAAGACACCACCATGATACCATAGCCCCTAACCTACTGTACCCCACCAAGACAACACCATGATACCATGACCCCTAACCCACTGTACCCCACCAAGACACCACCATGATACCATGACCCCTAACCCACTGTACCCCACCAAGACACCACCATGATACCATGACCCCTAACCCACTGTACCCCACCAAGACACCACCATGATACCATGACCCCTAACCCACTGTACCCCACCAAGACACCACCATGATACCATAGCCCCTAACCTACTGTACCCCACCAAGACAACACCATGATACCATGACCCCTAACCCACTGTACCCCACCAAGACACCACCATGATACCATGACCCCTAACCCACTGTACCCCACCAAGACACCACCATGATACCATGACCCCTAACCCACTGTACCCCACCAAGACACCACCATGATACCATGACCCCTAACCCACTGTACCCCACCAAGACACCACCATGATACCATGACCCCTAACCTACTGTACCCCACCAAGACACCACCATGATACCATGACCCCTAACCTACTGTACCCCACCAAGACACCACCATGATACCATGACCCCTAACCTACTGTACCCCACCAAGACACCACCATGATACCATGACCCCTAACCTACTGTACCCCACCATGACACCACCATGATACCATGACCCCTAACCTACTGTACCCCACCATGACACCACCATGATACCATGACCCCTAACCCACTGTACCCCACCAAGACACCACCATGATACCATGACCCCTAACCCACTGTACCCCACCAAGACACCACCATGATACCATGACCCCTAACCCACTGTACCCCACCAAGACACCACCATGATACCATGACCCCTAACCCACTGTACCCCACCAAGACACCACCATGATACCATGACCCCTAACCCACTGTACCCCACCAAGACACCACCATGATACCATGACCCCTAACCCACTGAACCCCACCAAGACACCACCATGATACCATGACCCCTAACCCACTGTACCCCACCAAGACACCACCATGATACCATGACCCCTAACCCACTGTACCCCACCAAGACACCACCATGATACCATGACCCCTAACCCACTGTACCCCACCAAGACACCACCATGATACCATGACCCCTAACCCACTGTACCCCACCAAGACACCACCATGATACCATGACCCCTAACCTACTGTACCCCACCATGACACCACCATGATACCATGACCCCTAACCTACTGTACCCCACCAAGACAACACCATGATACCATGACCCCTAACCCACTGTACCCCACCAAGACACCACCATGATACCATGACCCCTAACCTACTGTACCCCACCAAGACACCACCATGATACCATGACCCCTAACCTACTGTACCCCACCAAGACACCACCATGATACCATGACCCCTAACCCACTGTACCCCACCAAGACAACACCATGATACCATGACCCCTAACCTACTGTACCCCACCAAGACACCACCATGATACCATGACCCCTAACCCACTGTACCCCACCAAGACAACACCATGATACCATGACCCCTAACCCACTGTACCCCACCAAGACAACACCATGATACCATGACCCCTAACCTACTGTACCCCACCAAGACACCACCATGATACCATGACCCCTAACCTACTGTACCCCACCAAGACACCACCATGATACCATGACCCCTAACCCACTGTACCCCACCAAGACACCACCATGATACCATGACCCCTAACCCACTGTACCCCACCAAGACACCACCATGATACCATGACCCCTAACCCACTGTACCCCACCAAGACACCACCATGATACCATGACCCCTAACCTACTGTACCCCACCAAGACACCACCATGATACCATGACCCCTAACCCACTGTACCCCACCAAGACACCACCATGATACCATGACCCCTAACCCACTGTACCCCACCAAGACACCACCATGATACCATGACCCCTAACCTACTGTACCCCACCATGACACCATGATACTATACCTACTGTACAATACACCATGACACCATGATACTATACCTCCTGTACAATACACCATGACACCTCTACTGTACCCCTTACACCCAACCCTAACCCTAACCTGACCAGACGCTCTATAGGTGTATAACTCACTCCAACAGTAACATATTTATATAGAGTAACATATAGGTGTATAACTCACTCTTATCCATACAACAGACGTGACAGAGTTCCGTCTCGTCCTTCCCGTCCTGGCTCTGACACGTGCACACCTCCAGACCGTACTTCTCACAGATGGAGCCGGAACAGCCCTGCAACACACACACACACACAGCGGTCCAAAAATAAACAAGCTGTCTCTGCGTTATTGTCAGGGAGGTGTCTCTGTGTCGTTATATTGTCAGGGAGGTGTCTCTGTGTCGTTATATTGTCAGGGAGGTGTCTGTATCTCTGTATCGTTATATTGTCAGGGAAGTGTCTCTGTATCGTTATATTGTCAGGGAGGTGTCTCTGTATCGTTATATTGTCAGGGAGGTGTCTCTGTATCGTTATATGTGACCAGATTTGACTGAGAGACTGCCATCGCGCAAATTACCGCTTTTCACCAGAGGAGAAAAACTTTTTTTTTTTTTTTTTTAAATGAGTTAATAGCACAGGCAGACTCTTCACATACTAGAGCATGTCTGAAATAAGTGTCAGAGCTGAAATCGACATGTACATATGAAATAAATTCCCAAACATGTAGCTAGGTGTAACGTTAGAGACCACAGCAGTGAACCTTTCAAGCCGGTTTTCTCAACCTCTCAGGGAGGTGTCTCTGTATCGTTATATTGTCAGGGAGGTGTCTCTGTGTCGTTATATTGTCAGGGAGGTGTCTCTGTATAGTTATATTGTCAGGGAGGTGTCTCTGTGTCGTTATATTGTCAGGGAGGTGTCTCTGTATCGTTATATTGTCAGGGAGGTGTCTCTGTATCGTTATATTGTCAGGGAGGTGTCTCTGTATCGTTTACGACAGTCAGTCACTCATATTTTATACAGTCCGTTTCTAAAATGTAACTAATTCAGCAGCAGTGACAATAGCGTTTTCTCTCAGTCAGTTGATTCTTCATATCCATATGAGTGAAACGGCCAGGATGATTTGGTTATTTTTCAAACACAGTTCTTATATGAGGCGACGTAAAATCCCCCTATGGGGATTACAATACAAATAAAAAGTACATGAACCAGTGGATTTGCACCCTCTACCGATATTGACGTCAGACTTCGGTGTTCTATATGGTAGGTTTTAGAGGGTTAGGGTTTAGGGGTTAGGGGTTAGGGTTTAGGGGTTAGGGTTTAGGGGTTAACTCACCCCGTTGAGGCAGAATTGCGTCTCTCCGTGGCAGGGTTATATTTTTATGAACTAGTTCAGTTCAGTTAAAAAAAAAAAAAATGAACTCGTTCAGTTCATAGTTCATAATTCAAAATGTTGATGGTTCATGGTTCCAAAAAATGAACTATTATAGTTCTTTTTCGTTTTTTTATTATTTCTTTTTAATTATTGCCACAGCCCATAGGAATAAAGTCTGCTATTGGGTTAGGGTTAGGGTTAGGAATAAAGTCTGCTGGAAATGAACCTTTGGGATTAATAAAGTGACAGCTTTTACAATATCTCATTACCATTATCCAAATTAATTCCATATATGTTTTTTACATTTTGAAAATAATAGCTCTTTTGCAATGTGAAATGCCAGCGAATTCTCAATCCTTTTCCTTGTCTTTTATGGGCCAACTTGTGAAAGCTATATGCTTTTATTGTGAAGGCAAAAGTTTCTGAATGTTCTCGTTTCTCACAGCCTGCATGTCTCCGCGTTGTGAGCTTGTAGATCAGATATTTTCAGCACGGAACACTTTGTATGACGAAGAATAAATCATGGCTATATGGACACATAACCTCGACGCAAAAATAACAAGCTATACCCTACCCCCTTAGACAGCACTTTTTAGACTTAGATAGCATTTGATACAGACTTATAGCATGTTATGTAGACAGCACAATAATTGCATTGTATGTAGCACTGTATGTAGCACTTCATAGTATATATGTACAGCATAGTATAGTATATATGTATAGTTTATATGTACATGTGTCATTATATAGATATGTTCTAGCTACGTTCTTAGCTTACGCATGTTTCTTGATAAATGCTTTTTATATATGTGATGTATTCCCATGCTTTTTGTTCTTGCTTAATGTAAATCGCTCTGGATTAAGAGCGTCTGATAAATGCCTAAATTGTAAATTTTAAATTGGAAGCTATTTTTCGTGGCACATTATGTTTAATCAAACAACAAGTTTCCTCAGTGTTTGGGTCGGGAGTCGGGATGTTCTGTGTCTGCTGCCTGCCTGCCTGCCTGCCTGCCTGCCTGCCTGTCTGTCTGTCTGTCTGTCTGTCTGTCTGTCTGTCTGTCTGTCTGTCTGTCTGTCTGTCTGTCTGCCTGCCTGCCTGCCTGCTGACTGTCTGTCTGTCTGTCTGTCTGTCTGCCTGTCTGCCTGTCTGCCTGTCTGCCTGTCTGTCTGTCTGTCTGTCTGTCTGTCTGCCTGCCTGCCTGCATGACAGGATCATCATGCAGTTGCGCGCTGCGCGCTCCAGTGAAATTGTACGGCTGAGAATTAATTTGTGTCGTATAAGGACTTATTGGTGGGTTTTCCGTTAGATATTAAGGCCTGTTTAGGTGTGTTTTAGCGCCAGGGATTTCGCCTGGAAGGCTCTATGGAAACACTTACTATTGAACGAAGTTGAACGTGAGAAAGTGACGTTCACACACGCCAGAAATGAACGCGTTCACAATGACGTTCATCCGGCAGAAATACAGTACGTTCCGTTCACGTTCACCCAAAATATGAACGCGTTTGTGAACGATCGTTCTTTTAACGCATTCAGGGACAGCGGTGGGTCAGGGGTTTAGGGTTTAACTCACCCCGTTGAGGCAGACTTGCGTCTCTCCGTGGCAGGCGGTGAAGTTGGCCTTGGGTTCAGAGGTCGGGCACTGGGCCGTTCCAGCGTTGCACATTCCCTGGTGAGCACACTCTGACTCCTCCCTGCACTTCTCGTTACGGCCTCTAAAGGTGCATTCTGGAGTGCAACAGGGACCCTGGCTGGGACTGTGGAGGAACACAGGAAGGATTTAAACATTCTGGAGTGCAACAGGGACCCTGGCTGGGACTGTGGAGGAACACAGGAAGGATTTAAACATTCTGGAGTGCAACAGGGACCCTGGCTGGGACTGTGGAGGAAAATGTGAGGAATCTGAATGTCTGATATATTTGACTTTTCATTTAACTTAAGTCTCTTTTACACAGTGTGAACTGGCCTAGAGAAGTCTCTTTGACACAGTGTGAACTGGCCTAGAGAAGTCTCTTTTACACAGTGTGAACTGGCCTAGAGAAGTCTCTTTGACACAGTGTGAACTGGCCTAGAGAAGTCTCTTTGACACAGTGTGAACTGGCCTAGAGAAGTCTCTTTTACACAGTGTGAACTGGCCTAGAGAAGTCTCTTTGACACAGTGTGAACTGGCCTAGAGAAGTCTCTTTTACACAGTGTGAACTGGCCTAGAGAAGTCTCTTTTACACAGTGTGAACTGGCCTAGAGAAGTCTCTTTTACACAGTGTGAACTGGCCTAGAGTAAAGTCTCTTTTACACAGTGTGAACTGGCCTAGAGTAGAGGTGAAATAATGTACCACAGTGTGAACTGGCCTAGAGTAGAGGTGAAATAATGTACCACAGTGTGAACTGGCCTAGAGTAGAGGTGAAATAATGTCTCTTTTACACAGTGTGAACTGGCCTAGAGTAGAGGTGAAATAATGTACCACAGCTCTGTTAGTAACAATACATACAAGACAATGTACAATGTAAATAAACCAACTCAACCCAACAATAACAGGACAGACAGAACAGGCTACGTTCATAAACACAGAACCAACTGGCAACTACCGAAGATCAAAGGAAGAACAGAAACGTCCAATAACGCAACCAATAAAGGCTAATATACAAATACTAAGTTTGCCTAATAAACTAAAAAGCAAGAGAACCAACATTTGCTATTCGTCAAAGCAGGAGCAGTGTCTGGGAAGTGTGTCCACGATGGCAATCCTTTTAAAACTCACTAGGTGAATCACAGAAGACAGTTTGAGTCTGGTCTGCAGGTCATTCCAATCCTTTTAAAACTCACTAAGTGAATCACAGAAGACAGTTTGAGTCTGGTCTGCAGGTCATTCCAATCCTTTTAAAACTCACTAGAGGAATCACAGAAGACAGTTTGAGTCTGGTCTGCAGGTCATTCCAATCCTTTTAAAACTCACTAGAGGAATCACAGAAGACAGTTTGAGTCTGGTCTGCAGGTCATTCCAATCCTTTTAAAACTCACTAAGTGAATCACAGAAGACAGTTTGAGTCTGGTCTGCAGGTCATTCCATCACCAGGGACCCAAAAAAGCAAAAAAAAATTAATCTGATCATTGTTTTATTTGAGTTTATTATAGTGTGTATTTCATTTAAACAAAACATTTGTATTTGTAACCAGTGTGTCTTGAGTGTTTTATTTAAATAAAACAGTTCTGTGTTTCATTGTCCAACAAAACCACAATAATATTGGCCACTAGGTGGCAGTGCAGGACCACAGGACAGAGCTGGGTCTCTGACATGAGTACACAAATTAAATGTAGAACATTTTTATTTTTTACTTATTAGGGCTGGGACTCGATTAAAAAAATGAATCTAATTAATCAGAGGCTTTGTAATTAATTAATCTCAATTAATCGCATTTTAATCGCATATCAATATTTGAACCTGAGAACTGTGAGAAGTATGTTTTAAATGGATTTTGGTATACTAGTGAATCAATTGGTGCAGCAAATATGTGACATGACCATAAGAAAACACCTCTGTGTTTCTTCCGTGGACATACAGTAACAGCCATAACAGATTTTACATTTTAGTTGACCATAACCGTTTAGTTAGAAACCATGTCATCTGGACGGGTCCTTGAACTGCTACTGGGAGTTGGAATAACGTTTGCTCTGATCCATAGTGTTAGAAGGAGGAAAGTAGGCTTTCAACATCTTTTTTGTGCTAAAAACGAGGGGCTGCACAGCCTGCACTTCCGCGGGTGTGAGGGGAACGGATCAAATTAAGTACCATAGAACTCCTCCTGAGTCCTAACTACGCTATGGACCAGAGCTACTGTTGTTGACGTTAGCTTCCAGGCTAGGCTCGGTGAACTCCTCCTGAGTCCTAACTACGCTATGGACCAGAGCTACTGTTGTTGACGTTAGCTTCCAGGCTAGGCTCGGTGAACTCCTCCTGAGTCCTAACTACGCTATGGACCAGAGCTACTGTTGTTGACGTTAGCTTCCAGGCTAGGCTCGGTGAACTCCTCCTGAGTCCTAACTACGCTATGGACCAGAGCTACTGTTGTTGACGTTAGCTTCCAGGCTAGGCTCGGTGAACTCCTCCTGAGTCCTAACTACGCTATGGACCAGAGCTACTGTTGTTGACGTTAGCTTCCAGGCTAGGCTCGGTGAACTCCTCCTGAGTCCTAACTACGCTATGGACCAGAGCTACTGTTGTTGACGTTAGCTTCCAGGCTAGGCTCGGTGAACTCCTCCTGAGTCCTAACTACGCTATGGACCAGAGCTACTGTTGTTGACGTTAGCTTCCAGGCTAGGCTCGGTGAACTCCTCCTGAGTCCTAACTACGCTATGGACCAGAGCTACTGTTGTTGACGTTAGCTTCCAGGCTAGGCTCGGTGAACTCCTCCTGAGTCCTAACTACGCTATGGACCAGAGCTACTGTTGTTGACGTTAGCTTCCAGGTTAGGCTCGGTGAACTCCTCCTGAGTCCTAACTACGCTATGGACCAGAGCTACTGTTGTTGACGTTAGCTTCCAGGCTAGGCTCGGTGAACTCCTCCTGAGTCCTAACTACGCTAAGGACCAGAGCTACTGTTGTTGACGTTAGCTTCCAGGCTAGGCTCGGTGAACTCCTCCTGAGTCCTAACTACGCTAAGGACCAGAGCTACTGTTGTTGACGTTAGCTTCCAGGCTAGGCTCGGTGAACTCCTCCTGAGTCCTAACTACGCTATGGACCAGAGCTACTGTTGTTGACGTTAGCTTCCAGGCTAGGCTCGGTGAACTCCTCCTGAGTCCTAACTACGCTAAGGACCAGAGCTACTGTTGTTGACGTTAGCTTCCAGGCTAGGCTCGGTGAACTCCTCCTGAGTCCTAACTACGCTAACGACCAGAGCTACTGTTGTTGACGTTAGCTTCCAGGCTAGGCTCGGTGAACTCCTCCTGAGTCCTAACTACGCTAAGGACCAGAGCTACTGTTGTTGACGTTAGCTTCCAGGCTAGGCTCGGTGAACTCCTCCTGAGTCCTGACTACGCTAAGGACCAGAGCTACTGTTGTTGACGTTAGCTTCCAGGCTAGGCTCGGTGAACTCCTCCTGAGTCCTGACTACGCTAAGGACCAGAGCTACTGTTGTTGACGTTAGCTTCCAGGCTAGGCTCGGTGAACTCCTCCTGAGTCCTGACTACGCTAAGGACCAGAGCTACTGTTGTTGACGTTAGCTTCCAGGCTAGGCTCGGTGAACTCCTCCTGAGTCCTGACTACGCTAAGGACCAGAGCTACTGTTGTTGACGTTAGCTTCCAGGCTAGGCTCGGTGAACTCCTCCTGAGTCCTGACTACGCTAAGGACCAGAGCTACTGTTGTTGACGTTAGCTTCCAGGTTAGGCTCGGTGAACTCCTCCTGAGTCCTGACTACGCTAAGGACCAGAGCTACTGTTGTTGACGTTAGCTTCCGGGCTAGGCTCGGTGAACTCCTCCTGAGTCCTAACTACGCTATGGACCAGAGCTACTGTTGTTGACGTTAGCTTCCAGGCTAGGCTCGGTGCAACATATTTCACATCGAGCCGATACTGGAGGCTTGACGAGGTGCGGGCGGTGATATGCAAATTCTTTATTGAAAAATTGCACACAACTGTGCTGTAATCCACGCTATCATCGGATAGCCTTTTAAATCCTATTTCCAATCCACAGGGACAAGCAAAGTGATCTCAGCGGTGAAAAATATCAAGATCAAGAATTTTTTAATGCAATAATTTTTCTGTAGTTAATTAATCTCAATTAACGCGTTAAAGTCCCAGCCCTATTGATTTGTCTTTTGTTCTAGACTAGAGGTACTAGAAACCCACTGTCTCCATTCTTTACCTTCTCTAATGTTTCACTGTCTCCATTCTTTACCTTCTCTAATGTTTCACTGTCTCCATTCTTTATACCTACTCTAATGTTTCACTGTCTCCATTCTTTATACCTACTCTAATGTTTCACTGTCTCCATTCTTTACCTACTCTAATGTTTCACTGTCTCCATTCTTTACCTACTCTAATGTTTCACTTTCTCCATTCTTTACCTACTCTAATGTTTCACTGTCTCCATTCTTTACCTACTCTAATGTTTCACTGTCTCCATTCTTTACCTACTCTAATGTTTCACTGTCTCCATTCTTTATACCTACTCTAATGTTTCACTGTCTCCATTCTTTATACCTACTCTAATGTTTCACTGTCTCCATTCTTTACCTACTCTAATGTTTCACTGTCTCCATTCTTTACCTACTCTAATGTTTCACTGTCTCCATTCTTTACCTACTCTAATGTTTCACTGTCTCCATTCTTTACCTACTCTAATGTTTCACTGTCTCCATTCTTTATACCTACTCTAATGTTTCACTGTCTCCATTCTTTATACCTACTCTAATGTTTCACTGTCTCCATTCTTTACCTACTCTAATGTTTCACTGTCTCCATTCTTTACCTACTCTAATGTTTCACTGTCTCCATTCTTTACCTACTCTAATGTTTCACTGTCTCCATTCTTTACCTACTCTAATGTTTCACTGTCTCCATTCTTTACCTACTCTAATGTTTCACTGTCTCCATTCTTTATACCTACTCTAATGTTTCACTGTCTCCATTCTTTACCTACTCTAATGTTTCACTGTCTCCATTCTTTACCTACTCTAATGTTTCACTGTCTCCATTCTTTACCTACTCTAATGTTTCACTGTCTCCATTCTTTACCTACTCTAATGTTTCACTGTCTCCATTCTTTACCTACTCTAATGTTTCACTGTCTCCATTCTTTACCTACTCTAATGTTTCACTGTCTCCATTCTTTACCTACTCTAATGTTTCACTGTCTCCATTCTTTACCTACTCTAATGTTTCACTGTCTCCATTCTTTATACCTACTCTAATGTTTCACTGTCTCCATTCTTTACCTACTCTAATGTTTCACTGTCTCCATTCTTTACCTACTCTAATGTTTCACTGTCTCCATTCTTTATACCTACTCTAATGTTTCACTGTCTCCATTCTTTACCTACTCTAATGTTTCACTGTCTCCATTCTTTACCTACTCTAATGTTTCACTGTCTCCATTCTTTACCTACTCTAATGTTTCACTGTCTCCATTCTTTATACCTACTCTAATGTTTCACTGTCTCCATTCTTTACCTACTCTAATGTTTCACTGTCTCCATTCTTTACCTACTCTAATGTTTCACTGTCTCCATTCTTTACCTACTCTAATGTTTCACTGTCTCCATTCTTTACCTACTCTAATGTTTCACTGTCTCCATTCTTTATACCTACTCTAATGTTTCACTGTCTCCATTCTTTACCTACTCTAATGTTTCACTGTCTCCATTCTTTACCTACTCTAATGTTTCACTGTCTCCATTCTTTACCTACTCTAATGTTTCACTGTCTCCATTCTTTACCTACTCTAATGTTTCACTGTCTCCATTCTTTATACCTACTCTAATGTTTCACTGTCTCCATTCTTTACCTACTCTAATGTTTCACTGTCTCCATTCTTTACCTACTCTAATGTTTCACTGTCTCCATTCTTTATACCTACTCTAATGTTTCACTGTCTCCATTCTTTACCTACTCTAATGTTTCACTGTCTCCATTCTTTACCTACTCTAATGTTTCACTGTCTCCATTCTTTACCTACTCTAATGTTTCACTGTCTCCATTCTTTATACCTACTCTAATGTTTCACTGTCTCCATTCTTTACCTACTCTAATGTTTCACTGTCTCCATTCTTTACCTACTCTAATGTTTCACTGTCTCCATTCTTTACCTACTCTAATGTTTCACTGTCTCCATTCTTTATACCTACTCTAATGTTTCACTGTCTCCATTCTTTACCTACTCTAATGTTTCACTGTCTCCATTCTTTATACCTACTCTAATGTTTCACTGTCTCCATTCTTTACCTACTCTAATGTTTCACTGTCTCCATTCTTTATACCTACTCTAATGTTTCACTGTCTCCATTCTTTACCTACTCTAATGTTTCACTGTCTCCATTCTTTACCTACTCTAATGTTTCACTGTCTCCATTCTTTATACCTACTCTAATGTTTCACTGTCTCCATTCTTTACCTACTCTAATGTTTCACTGTCTCCATTCTTTACCTACTCTAATGTTTCACTGTCTCCATTCTTTACCTACTCTAATGTTTCACTGTCTCCATTCTTTACCTACTCTAATGTTTCACTGTCTCCATTCTTTACCTACTCTAATGTTTCACTGTCTCCATTCTTTACCTACTCTAATGTTTCACTGTCTCCATTCTTTACCTACTCTAATGTTTCACTGTCTCCATTCTTTACCTACTCTAATGTTTTCACTGTCTCCATTCTTTACCTACTCTAATGTTTCACTGTCTCCATTCTTTATACCTACTCTAATGTTTCACTGTCTCCATTCTTTACCTTCTCTAATGTTTCACTGTCTCCATTCTTTATACCTACTCTAATGTTTCACTGTCTCCATTCTTTACCTACTCTAATGTTTCACTGTCTCCATTCTTTACCTACTCTAATGTTTCACTGTCTCCATTTTTTACCTACTCTAATGTTTCACTGTCTCCATTCTTTATACCTACTCTAATGTTTCACTGTCTCCATTCTTTACCTACTCTAATGTTTCACTGTCTCCATTCTTTACCTACTCTAATGTTTCACTGTCTCCATTCTTTATACCTACTCTAATGTTTCACTGTCTCCATTCTTTATACCTACTCTAATGTTTCACTGTCTCCATTCTTTACCTACTCTAATGTTTCACTGTCTCCATTCTTTATACCTACTCTAATGTTTCACTGTCTCCATTCTTTATACCTTCTCTAATGTTTCACTGTCTCCATTCTTTACCTACTCTAATGTTTCACTGTCTCCATTCTTTACCTACTCTAATGTTTCACTGTCTCCATTCTTCACCTTGTGGTGGTTTCACCTTTCTACTAGGAGAAAGGTGTTACTGTACAGTAGTGGGAGACAGGTGTAGGAGACAGGTGTAGGAGACAGGTGTAGGAGACAGGTGTAGGAGACAGGTGTTATAGTGACAGTGGTTTCATACCTGCATTCTTTAGTTAGGGTTAGAGACAGGTGTGTTTTCATACCTGCATTCTTTAGTTAGGGTTAGAGACAGGTGTAGGAGACAGGTGTGTTTTCATACCTGCATCCTTTCCCAGGCTTCAGTTTACATTTCTTGTTGTCAGGCTGGTTGGCATCGTAGCAGCACTGGTCTCTGCACTGGTCAGAATATCCACAGTCACACTCCTCTCCTGGCTCCACTAGTCCGTTACCACAGATAGGCTGACCACTCTCTGGAAAATATATAATATACTGTTAACACTAGTCCGTTACCACATATAGGCTGACCACTCTCTGGAACATATATAATATATAATATACTGTTAACACTAGTCCGTTACCACAGATAGACTGACCACTCTCTGGAAAATATATAATATACTGTTAACACTAGTCCGTTACCACAGATAGGCTGACCACTCTATGGAACATATATAATATATAATATACTGTTAACACTAGTCCGTTACCACAGATAGACTGACCACTCTCTGGAACATATATAATATACTGTTAACACTAGTCCGTTACCACAGATAGACTGACCACTCTATGGAACATATATAATATATAATATACTGTTAACACTAGTCCGTTACCACAGATAGACTGACCACTCTCTGGAACATATATAATATACTGTTAACACTAGTCCGTTACCACAGATAGGCTGACCACTCTATGGAACATATATAATATACTGTTAACACTAGTCCGTTACCACAGATAGACTGACCACTCTCTGGAACATATATAATATACTGTTAACACTAGTCCGTTACCACAGATAGGCTGACCACTCTATGGAACATATATAATATATAATATACTGTTAACACTAGTCCGTTACCACAGATAGACTGACCACTCTCTGGAACATGTATAATATACTGTTAACACTAGTCCGTTACCACAGATAGACTGACCACTCTCTGGAACATATATAATATACTGTTAACACTAGTCCGTTACCACAGATAGACTGACCACTCTCTGGAACATATATAATATACTGTTAACACTAGTCCGTTACCACAGATAGACTGACCACTCTATGGAACATATATAATATATAATATACTGTTAACACTAGTCCGTTACCACAGATAGACTGACCACTCTCTGGAACATATATAATATACTGTTAACACTAGTCCGTTACCACAGATAGGCTGACCACTCTCTGGAACATATATAATATACTGTTAACACTAGTCCGTTACCACAGATAGACTGACCACTCTCTGGAACATATATAATATACTGTTAACACTAGTCCGTTACCACAGATAGACTGACCACTCTATGGAACATATATAATATACTGTTAACACTAGTCCGTTACCACAGATAGACTGACCACTCTCTGGAACATATATAATATACTGTTAACACTAGTCCGTTACCACAGATAGACTGACCACTCTCTGGAACATATATAATATACTGTTAACACTAGTCCGTTACCACAGATAGGCTGACCACTCTATGGAACATATATAATATATAATATACTGTTAACACTAGTCCGTTACCACAGATAGACTGACCACTCTCTGGAACATATATAATATACTGTTAACACTAGTCCGTTACCACAGATAGACTGACCACTCTCTGGAACATATATAATATACTGTTAACACTAGTCCGTTACCACAGATAGACTGACCACTCTCTGGAACATGTATAATATACTGTTAACACTAGTCCGTTACCACAGATAGACTGACCACTCTCTGGAACATATATAATATATAATATACTGTTAACACTAGTCCGTTACCACAGATAGACTGACCACTCTCTGGAACATATATAATATACTGTTAACACTAGTCCGTTACCACAGATAGACTGACCACTCTCTGGAACATGTATAATATACTGTTAACACTAGTCCGTTACCACAGATAGACTGACCACTCTATGGAACATATATAATATACTGTTAACACTAGTCCGTTACCACAGATAGGCTGACCACTCTCTGGAACATATATAATATATAATATACTGTTAACACTAGTCCGTTACCACAGATAGACTGACCACTCTATGCAACATATATAATATACTGTTAACACTAGTCCGTTACCACAGATAGGCTGACCACTCTATGGAACATATATAATATACTGTTAACACTAGTCCGTTACCACAGATAGACTGACCACTCTATGGAACATATATAATATACTGTTAACACTAGTCCGTTACCACAGATAGACTGACCACTCTCTGGAACATATATAATATATAATATACTGTTAACACTAGTCCGTTACCACAGATAGACTGACCACTCTATGGAACATATATAATATATAATATACTGTTAACACTAGTCCGTTACCACAGATAGACTGACCACTCTCTGGAACATATATAATATACTGTTAACACTAGTCCGTTACCACAGATAGGCTGACCACTCTATGGAACATATATAATATACTGTTAACACTAGTCCGTTACCACAGATAGACTGACCACTCTCTGGAACATATATAATATATAATATACTGTTAACACTAGTCCGTTACCACAGATAGACTGACCACTCTATGGAACATATATAATATACTGTTAACACTAGTCCGTTACCACAGATAGACTGACCACTCTATGGAACATATATAATATACTGTTAACACTAGTCCGTTACCACAGATAGGCTGACCACTCTATGGAACATATATAATATACTGTTAACACTAGTCCGTTACCACAGATAGACTGACCACTCTCTGGAACATATATAATATATAATATACTGTTAACACTAGTCCGTTACCACAGATAGACTGACCACTCTCTGGAACATATATAATATACTGTTAACACTAGTCCGTTACCACAGATAGACTGACCACTCTATGGAACATATATAATATACTGTTAACACTAGTCCGTTACCACAGATAGACTGACCACTCTCTGGAACATATATAATATACTGTTAACACTAGTCCGTTACCACAGATAGACTGACCACTCTCTGGAACATATATAATATATAATATACTGTTAACACTAGTCCGTTACCACAGATAGACTGACCACTCTCTGGAACATATATAATATACTGTTAACACTAGTCCGTTACCACAGATAGACTGACCACTCTATGGAACATATATAATATACTGTTAACACTAGTCCGTTACCACAGATAGGCTGACCACTCTATGGAACATATATAATATACTGTTAACACTAGTCCGTTACCACAGATAGGCTGACCACTCTCTGGAACATATATAATATATAATATACTGTTAACACTAGTCCGTTACCACAGATAGACTGACCACTCTATGCAACATATATAATATACTGTTAACACTAGTCCGTTACCACAGATAGACTGACCACTGTCTGGAACATATATAATATACTGTTAACACTAGTCCGTTACCACAGATAGACTGACCACTCTCTGGAACATATATAATATACTGTTAACACTAGTCCGTTACCACAGATAGACTGACCACTCTCTGGAACATATATAATATACTGTTAACACTAGTCCGTTACCACAGATAGACTGACCACTCTCTGGAACATATATAATATACTGTTAACACTAGTCCGTTACCACAGATAGGCTGACCAATCTCTGGAACATATATAATATACTGTTAACACTAGTCCGTTACCACAGATAGGCTGACCACTCTATGGAACATATATAATATACTGTTAACACTAGTCCGTTACCACAGATAGGCTGACCACTCTCTGGAACATATATAATATATAATATACTGTTAACACTAGTCCGTTACCACAGATAGACTGACCACTCTCTGGAACATATATAATATACTGTTAACACTAGTCCGTTACCACAGATAGGCTGACCACTCTCTGGAACATATATAATATATAATATACTGTTAACACTAGTCCGTTACCACAGATAGACTGACCACTCTCTGGAACATATATAATATATAATATACTGTTAACACTAGTCCGTTACCACAGATAGGCTGACCACTCTCTGGAACATATATAATATATAATATACTGTTAACACTAGTCCGTTACCACAGATAGACTGACCACTCTCTGGAACATATATAATATATAATATACTGTTAACACTAGTCCGTTACCACAGATAGACTGACCACTCTATGGAACATATATAATATACTGTTAACACTAGTCCGTTACCACAGATAGACTGACCACTCTATGGAACATATATAATATATAATATACTGTTAACACTAGTCCGTTACCACAGATAGGCTGACCACTCTCTGGAACATATATAATATATAATATACTGTTAACACTAGTCCGTTACCACAGATAGACTGACCACTCTATGGAACATATATAATATACTGTTAACACTAGTCCGTTACCACAGATAGACTGACCACTCTATGGAACATATATAATATACTGTTAACACTAGTCCGTTACCACAGATAGACTGACCACTCTCTGGAACATATATAATATACTGTTAACACTAGTCCGTTACCACAGATAGACTGACCACTCTCTGGAACATATATAATATACTGTTAACACTAGTCCGTTACCACAGATAGACTGACCACTCTATGGAACATATATAATATACTGTTAACACTAGTCCGTTACCACAGATAGACTGACCACTCTCTGGAACATATATAATATACTGTTAACACTAGTCCGTTACCACAGATAGACTGACCACTCTCTGGAACATATATAATATACTGTTAACACTAGTCCGTTACCACAGATAGGCTGACCACTCTCTGGAACATATATAATATATAATATACTGTTAACACTAGTCCGTTACCACAGATAGACTGACCACTCTATGGAACATATATAATATATAATATACTGTTAACACTAGTCCGTTACCACAGATAGACTGACCACTCTATGGAACATATATAATATACTGTTAACACTAGTCCGTTACCACAGATAGACTGACCACTCTCTGGAACATATATAATATACTGTTAACACTAGTCCGTTACCACAGATAGACTGACCACTCTATGGAACATATATAATATACTGTTAACACTAGTCCGTTACCACAGATAGACTGACCACTCTCTGGAACATATATAATATATAATATACTGTTAACACTAGTCCGTTACCACAGATAGACTGACCACTCTATGGAACATATATAATATATAATATACTGTTAACACTAGTCCGTTACCACAGATAGACTGACCACTCTCTGGAACATATATAATATACTGTTAACACTAGTCCGTTACCACAGATAGACTGACCACTCTCTGGAACATATATAATATACTGTTAACACTAGTCCGTTACCACAGATAGACTGACCACTCTCTGGAACATATATAATATACTGTTAACACTAGTCCGTTACCACAGATAGACTGACCACTCTCTGGAACATATATAATATATAATATACTGTTAACACTAGTCCGTTACCACAGATAGACTGACCACTCTCTGGAACATATATAATATACTGTTAACACTAGTCCGTTACCACAGATAGACTGACCACTCTATGGAACATATATAATATACTGTTAACACTAGTCCGTTACCACAGATAGGCTGACCACTCTATGGAACATATATAATATACTGTTAACACTAGTCCGTTACCACAGATAGACTGACCACTCTATGGAACATATATAATATACTGTTAACACTAGTCCGTTACCACAGATAGGCTGACCACTCTATGGAACATATATAATATACTGTTAACACTAGTCCGTTACCACAGATAGACTGACCACTCTCTGGAACATATATAATATACTGTTAACACTAGTCCGTTACCACAGATAGACTGACCACTCTCTGGAACATATATAATATACTGTTAACACTAGTCCGTTACCACAGATAGACTGACCACTCTCTGGAACATATATAATATACTGTTAACACTAGTCCGTTACCACAGATAGGCTGACCACTCTCTGGAACATATATAATATACTGTTAACACTAGTCCGTTACCACAGATAGACTGACCACTCTCTGGAACATATATAATATACTGTTAACACTAGTCCGTTACCACAGATAGACTGACCACTCTCTGGAACATATATAATATACTGTTAACACTAGTCCGTTACCACAGATAGGCTGACCACTCTCTGGAACATATATAATATACTGTTAACACTAGTCCGTTACCACAGATAGACTGACCACTCTCTGGAACATATATAATATATAATATACTGTTAACACTAGTCCGTTACCACAGATAGGCTGACCACTCTCTGGAACATATATAATATACTGTTAACACTAGTCCGTTACCACAGATAGACTGACCACTCTATGGAACATATATAATATACTGTTAACACTAGTCCGTTACCACAGATAGACTGACCACTCTATGGAACATATATAATATACTGTTAACACTAGTCCGTTACCACAGATAGACTGACCACTCTATGGAACATATATAATATACTGTTAACACTAGTCCGTTACCACAGATAGACTGACCACTCTCTGGAACATATATAATATACTGTTAACACTAGTCCGTTACCACAGATAGGCTGACCACTCTCTGGAACATATATAATATACTGTTAACACTAGTCCGTTACCACAGATAGGCTGACCACTCTCTGGAACATATATAATATACTGTTAACACTAGTCCGTTACCACAGATAGGCTGACCACTCTCTGGAACATATATAATATACTGTTAACACTAGTCCGTTACCACAGATAGGCTGACCACTCTCTGGAACATATATAATATACTGTTAACACTAGTCCGTTACCACAGATAGACTGACCACTCTATGGAACATATATAATATACTGTTAACACTAGTCCGTTACCACAGATAGACTGACCACTCTATGGAACATATATAATATACTGTTAACACTAGTCCGTTACCACAGATAGACTGACCACTCTCTGGAACATATATAATATACTGTTAACACTAGTCCGTTACCACAGATAGGCTGACCACTCTCTGGAACATATATAATATACTGTTAACACTAGTCCGTTACCACAGATAGACTGACCACTCTCTGGAACATATATAATATACTGTTAACACTAGTCCGTTACCACAGATAGACTGACCACTCTATGGAACATATATAATATACTGTTAACACTAGTCCGTTACCACAGATAGACTGACCACTCTATGGAACATATATAATATACTGTTAACACTAGTCCGTTACCACAGATAGACTGACCACTCTATGGAACATATATAATATACTGTTAACACTAGTCCGTTACCACAGATAGGCTGACCACTCTCTGGAACATATATAATATACTGTTAACACTAGTCCGTTACCACAGATAGACTGACCACTCTATGGAACATATATAATATACTGTTAACACTAGTCCGTTACCACAGATAGACTGACCACTCTCTGGAACATATATAATATACTGTTAACACTAGTCCGTTACCACAGATAGGCTGACCACTCTCTGGAACATATATAATATATAATATACTGTTAACACTAGTCCGTTACCACAGATAGGCTGACCACTCTCTGGAACATATATAATATACTGTTAACACTAGTCCGTTACCACAGATAGACTGACCACTCTCTGGAACATATATAATATACTGTTAACACTAGTCCGTTACCACAGATAGACTGACCACTCTCTGGAACATATATAATATATAATATACTGTTAACACTAGTCCGTTACCACAGATAGACTGACCACTCTATGGAACATATATAATATATAATATACTGTTAACACTAGTCCGTTACCACAGATAGGCTGACCACTCTCTGGAACATATATAATATACTGTTAACACTAGTCCGTTACCACAGATAGGCTGACCACTCTCTGGAACATATATAATATACTGTTAACACTAGTCCGTTACCACAGATAGACTGACCACTCTCTGGAACATATATAATATACTGTTAACACTAGTCCGTTACCACAGATAGGCTGACCACTCTCTGGAACATATATAATATACTGTTAACACTAGTCCGTTACCACAGATAGACTGACCACTCTCTGGAACATATATAATATACTGTTAACACTAGTCCGTTACCACAGATAGACTGACCACTCTATGGAACATATATAATATACTGTTAACACTAGTCCGTTACCACAGATAGACTGACCACTCTCTGGAACATATATAACATATAATATACTGTTAACACTAGTCCGTTACCACAGATAGACTGACCACTCTATGGAACATATATAATATACTGTTAACACTAGTCCGTTACCACAGATAGACTGACCACTCTATGGAACATATATAATATACTGTTAACACTAGTCCGTTACCACAGATAGACTGACCACTCTATGGAACATATATAATATACTGTTAACACTAGTCCGTTACCACAGATAGACTGACCACTCTCTGGAACATATATAATATACTGTTAACACTAGTCCGTTACCACAGATAGGCTGACCACTCTCTGGAACATATATAATATACTGTTAACACTAGTCCGTTACCACAGATAGACTGACCACTCTCTGGAACATATATAATATACTGTTAACACTAGTCCGTTACCACAGATAGGCTGACCACTCTCTGGAACATATATAATATACTGTTAACACTAGTCCGTTACCACAGATAGACTGACCACTCTCTGGAACATATATAATATACTGTTAACACTAGTCCGTTACCACAGATAGACTGACCACTCTATGGAACATATATAATATACTGTTAACACTAGTCCGTTACCACAGATAGACTGACCACTCTATGGAACATATATAATATACTGTTAACACTAGTCCGTTACCACAGATAGACTGACCACTCTCTGGAACATATATAATATACTGTTAACACTAGTCCGTTACCACAGATAGGCTGACCACTCTCTGGAACATATATAATATACTGTTAACACTAGTCCGTTACCACAGATAGGCTGACCACTCTCTGGAACATATATAATATACTGTTAACACTAGTCCGTTACCACAGATAGGCTGACCACTCTATGGAACATATATAATATACTGTTAACACTAGTCCGTTACCACAGATAGACTGACCACTCTATGGAACATATATAATATACTGTTAACACTAGTCCGTTACCACAGATAGGCTGACCACTCTCTGGAACATATATAATATACTGTTAACACTAGTCCGTTACCACAGATAGACTGACCACTCTATG
Organism: Electrona antarctica; assembly: GCF_951216825.1. Taxonomy (NCBI): domain Eukaryota; kingdom Metazoa; phylum Chordata; class Actinopteri; order Myctophiformes; family Myctophidae; genus Electrona; species Electrona antarctica. Next base: position 227,837 of record NW_027638165.1, read on the forward strand.
GAACATATATAATATACTGTTAACACTAGTCCGTTACCACAGATAGGCTGACCACTCTCTGGAACATATATAATATACTGTTAACACTAGTCCGTTACCACAGATAGACTGACCACTCTCTGGAACATATATAATATACTGTTAACACTAGTCCGTTACCACAGATAGACTGACCACTCTATGGAACATATATAATATACTGTTAACACTAGTCCGTTACCACAGATAGACTGACCACTCTCTGGAACATATATAATATACTGTTAACACTAGTCCGTTACCACAGATAGGCTGACCACTCTCTGGAACATATATAATATATAATATACTGTTAACACTAGTCCGTTACCACAGATAGGCTGACCACTCTCTGGAACATATATAATATATAATATACTGTTAACACTAGTCCGTTACCACAGATAGACTGACCACTCTATGGAACATATATAATATACTGTTAACACTAGTCCGTTACCACAGATAGACTGACCACTCTATGGAACATATATAATATACTGTTAACACTAGTCCGTTACCACAGATAGGCTGACCACTCTATGGAACATATATAATATACTGTTAACACTAGTCCGTTACCACAGATAGACTGACCACTCTATGGAACATATATAATATACTGTTAACACTAGTCCGTTACCACAGATAGGCTGACCACTCTATGGAACATATATAATATACTGTTAACACTAGTCCGTTACCACAGATAGGCTGACCACTCTATGGAACATATATAATATACTGTTAACACTAGTCCGTTACCACAGATAGACTGACCACTCTCTGGAACATATATAATATATAATATACTGTTAACACTAGTCCGTTACCACAGATAGACTGACCACTCTCTGGAACATATATAATATATAATATACTGTTAACACTAGTCCGTTACCACAGATAGACTGACCACTCTATGGAACATATATAATATACTGTTAACACTAGTCCGTTACCACAGATAGACTGACCACTCTCTGGAACATATATAATATACTGTTAACACTAGTCCGTTACCACAGATAGGCTGACCACTCTCTGGAACATATATAATATACTGTTAACACTAGTCCGTTACCACAGATAGACTGACCACTCTCTGGAACATATATAATATATAATATACTGTTAACACTAGTCCGTTACCACAGATAGACTGACCACTCTCTGGAACATATATAATATATAATATACTGTTAACACTAGTCCGTTACCACAGATAGACTGACCACTCTCTGGAACATATATAATATACTGTTAACACTAGTCCGTTACCACAGATAGACTGACCACTCTCTGGAACATATATAATATACTGTTAACACTAGTCCGTTACCACAGATAGGCTGACCACTCTCTGGAACATATATAATATACTGTTAACACTAGTCCGTTACCACAGATAGGCTGACCACTCTCTGGAACATATATAATATACTGTTAACACTAGTCCGTTACCACAGATAGACTGACCACTCTCTGGAACATATATAATATATAATATACTGTTAACACTAGTCCGTTACCACAGATAGACTGACCACTCTCTGGAACATATATAATATACTGTTAACACTAGTCCGTTACCACAGATAGACTGACCACTCTCTGGAACATATATAATATACTGTTAACACTAGTCCGTTACCACAGATAGACTGACCACTCTATGGAACATATATAATATACTGTTAACACTAGTCCGTTACCACAGATAGGCTGACCACTCTATGGAACATATATAATATACTGTTAACACTAGTCCGTTACCACAGATAGGCTGACCACTCTCTGGAACATATATAATATATAATATACTGTTAACACTAGTCCGTTACCACAGATAGACTGACCACTCTATGGAACATATATAATATACTGTTAACACTAGTCCGTTACCACAGATAGACTGACCACTCTCTGGAACATATATAATATACTGTTAACACTAGTCCGTTACCACAGATAGACTGACCACTCTATGGAACATATATAATATACTGTTAACACTAGTCCGTTACCACAGATAGGCTGACCACTCTCTGGAACATATATAATATACTGTTAACACTAGTCCGTTACCACAGATAGGCTGACCACTCTATGGAACATATATAATATATAATATACTGTTAACACTAGTCCGTTACCACAGATAGACTGACCACTCTATGGAACATATATAATATACTGTTAACACTAGTCCGTTACCACAGATAGGCTGACCACTCTATGGAACATAAATAATATATAATATACTGTTAACACTAGTCCGTTACCACAGATAGACTGACCACTCTCTGGAACATATATAATATACTGTTAACACTAGTCCGTTACCACAGATAGACTGACCACTCTCTGGAACATATATAATATACTGTTAACACTAGTCCGTTACCACAGATAGACTGACCACTCTCTGGAACATATATAATATACTGTTAACACTAGTCCGTTACCACAGATAGACTGACCACTCTATGGAACATATATAATATACTGTTAACACTAGTCTGTTACCACAGATAGACTGACCACTCTCTGGAACATATATAATATACTGTTAACACTAGTCTGTTACCACAGATAGACTGACCACTCTCTGGAACATATATAATATACTGTTAACACTAGTCTGTTACCACAGATAGACTGACCACTCTCTGGAACATATATAATATACTGTTAACACTAGTCCGTTACCACAGATAGACTGACCACTCTCTGGAACATATATAATATACTGTTAACACTAGTCTGTTACCACAGATAGACTGACCACTCTCTGGAACATATATAATATACTGTTAACACTAGTCCGTTACCACAGATAGGCTGACCACTCTCTGGAACATATATAATATACTGTTAACACTAGTCCGTTACCACAGATAGGCTGACCACTCTATGGAACATATATAATATATAATATACTGTTAACACTAGTCCGTTACCACAGATAGACTGACCACTCTATGGAACATATATAATATACTGTTAACACTAGTCCGTTACCACAGATAGGCTGACCACTCTATGGAACATAAATAATATATAATATACTGTTAACACTAGTCCGTTACCACAGATAGACTGACCACTCTCTGGAACATATATAATATACTGTTAACACTAGTCCGTTACCACAGATAGACTGACCACTCTCTGGAACATATATAATATACTGTTAACACTAGTCCGTTACCACAGATAGACTGACCACTCTCTGGAACATATATAATATACTGTTAACACTAGTCCGTTACCACAGATAGACTGACCACTCTATGGAACATATATAATATACTGTTAACACTAGTCCGTTACCACAGATAGACTGACCACTCTATGGAACATATATAATATACTGTTAACACTAGTCCGTTACCACAGATAGACTGACCACTCTCTGGAACATATATAATATACTGTTAACACTAGTCCGTTACCACAGATAGGCTGACCACTCTCTGGAACATATATAATATACTGTTAACACTAGTCCGTTACCACAGATAGACTGACCACTCTCTGGAACATATATAATATACTGTTAACACTAGTCCGTTACCACAGATAGACTGACCACTCTCTGGAACATATATAATATACTGTTAACACTAGTCCGTTACCACAGATAGACTGACCACTCTATGGAACATATATAATATACTGTTAACACTAGTCCGTTACCACAGATAGACTGACCACTCTATGGAACATATATAATATACTGTTAACACTAGTCCGTTACCACAGATAGACTGACCACTCTCTGGAACATATATAATATATAATATACTGTTAACACTAGTCCGTTACCACAGATAGACTGACCACTCTATGGAACATATATAATATACTGTTAACACTAGTCCGTTACCACAGATAGACTGACCACTCTCTGGAACATATATAATATACTGTTAACACTAGTCCGTTACCACAGATAGACTGACCACTCTCTGGAACATAAATAATATATAATATACTGTTAACACTAGTCCGTTACCACAGATAGGCTGACCACTCTCTGGAACATAAATAATATATAATATACTGTTAACACTAGTCCGTTACCACAGATAGACTGACCACTCTCTGGAACATATATAATATACTGTTAACACTAGTCCGTTACCACAGATAGGCTGACCACTCTATGGAACATATATAATATACTGTTAACACTAGTCCGTTACCACAGATAGGCTGACCACTCTCTGGAACATATATAATATACTGTTAACACTAGTCCGTTACCACAGATAGACTGACCACTCTCTGGAACATAAATAATATATAATATACTGTTAACACTAGTCCGTTACCACAGATAGGCTGAACACTCTCTGGAAAATATATATACACTGGTCAGAATATCCACAGTCACACTCCTCTCCTGGCTCCACTAGTCCGTTACCACAGATAGGCTGACCACTCTCTGGAACATATATAATATACTGTTAACACTAGACCGTTACCACAGATAGACTGACCACTCTCTGGAAAATATAGAATATAGAACATACTGTTAACACTGGACTGTCTCTGTAACACATATATACACTGGTCAGAATATCCACAGTCACACTCCTCTCCTAGTTCCAGACTAGACCGTTACAGCAGATAGACTGTCCAGACTCTAGACGGAGAGCTCTCTATGGTTCTCACCAACGAAACAGTTTCCTCTCTTCTTGTCCAGAACCTGATGTTCCTCAAGGTTACATAGTTAAACTATATGGTCTTAGGGTTAGTGTTTAGAAGGTCAGGGTTTCTCACCAACGAAACAGTTTCCTCTCTTCTTGTCCAGAACCTGGCTGATGTTCCTGACGCTGCACAGAGAGAACTTGTTGTTGTTCAGTTTGTCTCCTGACGTTGCTCTGGCGTACATGATGTAGTTTCCTTTCTCCTTCTTGTCCTGAACTTTAGATTCTCCCGGAGTGCACTCAGTGCCTGAGTCATGCTGAGAGAGCGCACACACACACACACACACACACACACACACACACACACACACACACACACACACACACACACAGTACATGATGTAGTTTCCTTTCTCCTTCTTGTCCTGAAACTTCAACTCTTCTGGAGTACACTCTGAGCCTGAATCATGCTGAGATTGAACAGGCACGCACGCACGCACGCACGCACGCACGCACGCACGCACGCACGCACGCACGCACGCACGCACGCACGCACGCACGCACGCACACACACACGCGCTGGACTCACCGGGGAACCGAAGTTGTGTCCCACTTCGTGAGCAAAGGTGATGTGAGAGACTTTGGGAGGAACGTGGGAGGCATAGTTCTGTACCGTGATGATCCCCGTGTTCAGAGACTTCTTCTTACCGTCCGAATACAGCTTGGACTTCTCACAGATCCCCCCCGAACTGCCTGGATGAATACACACACACACACACACACACACACACACACACACAATACTGTTAAATACAGTTAAATACAGTTAAATACAGTTAAAATACACACAATACTGTTAAATACAGTTAAAATACACACAATACAGTTAAATACAGTTAAATACAGTTAAAGTACACACAATACTGTTAAATACAGTTAAATACAGTTAAAATACACACAATACTGTTAAATACAGTTAAATACAGTTAAAATACACACAATACTGTTAAATACAGTTAAAATACACACAATACAGTTAAATACAGTTAAAATACACACAATACTGTTAAATACAGTTAAATACAGTTAAAATACACACAATACTGTTAAATACAGTTAAAATACACACACAATACTGTTAAATACAGTTAAATACAGTTAAAATACACACAATACTGTTAAATACAGTTAAATACAGTTAAAATACACACAATACTGTTAAATACAGTTAAATACAGTTAAAATACACACAATACTGTTAAATACAGTTAAAATACACACACAATACTGTTAAATACAGTTAAATACAGTTAAATACAGTTAAAATACACACAATACTGTTAAATACAGTTAAATACAGTTAAAATACACACAATACTGTTAAATACAGTTAAAATACACACACAATACTGTTAAATACAGTTAAAATACACACACAATACTGTTAAATAGAGTTAAATACAGTTAAAATACACACAATACTGTTAAATACAGTTAAAATACACACAATACTGTTAAATAGAGTTAAATACAGTTAAAATACACACAATACTGTTAAATACAGTTAAAATACACACACAATACAGTTAAATACAGTTAAAATATAGTTAAAATACAGCTTGGACTTCACAGATGCCCCCCGAGCTGCCTGGATGAATACACACACAATACTGTCATAATACACACACAATACTGTCATAATACACACACAATACTGTCATAATACACACACAATACTGTCATAATACACACACAATACTGTCATAATACACACACAATACTGTCATAATACACACACAATACTGTTTACTCTTCTCACAGTTCCCCCTGAGCTGCCTGGTAGTAGAATACGGTTATGACCAGGGCTTGGTGAGGGTTAGGGGGTTAGGGGTCATGTTTAGGGGTTCCTGCAGGCGCTCCCACCCAGGCCAGACCCAGAACTCCGTCATTAAAGTCCCGGTCAGTGAGGACGTAGGGGGTTAGGGGTCATGTTTAGGGGTTCCTGCAGGCGCTCCCACCCAGGCCAGACCCAGAACTCCGTCATTAAAGTCCCGGTCAGTGAGGACGTAGGGGGTTAGGGGTCATGTTTAGGGGGTAGGGTTTAGGGTTTAGATGGTAGGTATACCTGCAGGCGCTCCCACCCAGGCCAGACCCAGGACTCCGTCATCGAAGTCTCGGTCAGTGAAGACGTAGGCCAGACAGTAGTCGTCGTGGTTCTGTTCAGAGTTCAGCTCCAGAAACTTCTCCACTCCGATGTTGGCGAAGCGGAACGGGTTGGAGCGGTCACGCTCATCACTGGTAGTGTTGATCTGTCACGACACACACACACACACACACACACACACACACACACACACACACACACACACACACACACACACACACACACACACACACACACACACACACACACACACACACACACACACACACACACACACACACACACACACACACACACACACACACACCAATATAGGTGCATTAGAGTACTGCAAAATCATGGCATGTGTTTTCATGATACAACAGGCATGTCACTCAGTACTCTATTGGAATAAGTAACAACATCTCCGCCATATATGACGGCTGCCGATTATAGCAGACACTTTGGGCATCCCAAGTTGTAGGAACCCTCTAACAACCAGTCTGTGGGTATAATGCCCTAGGCTGCCAAATAGTCTGCACCTATTAGCCCAGCTCTGAGATGTTATGTAGAAGTGGTTGGTATTTTATGACCTTGGTCATAAAGGCTTCCTCTAAGCTGGGGTCAAAGGTGCTGCTATCACTAATACAGACACTTCTCTGGATCAACCACAACAATATCTGGTGTATTAGCTGTCAGAGATGTAAAGGTATCTGAGTTATCACAGAGTTGGAACATGGGTGAAATGACCCTGGAATGTTTGTACATTCTCACTTAATATATGGATGAATGATTATTCATTAGCACTGTGGTGCTTAAACTTTAATGACAGCCCCACCCCCTGCTATTCACTTCAATGGAAGTCTGGAGGCCTTGTTGAGACTTCAGCGTGGCCTTTCAGAGTATGGCCTCAAAAATGGGAACATTTAGGCTCAGACTCACACTGATTCTTTTAGGCTCAGACTCACCCTGATTCTTTTAGGCTCAGACTCACCCTGATTCTTTTAGGCTCAGACTCACCCCGATTCTTTTAGGCTCAGACTCACCCTGATTCTTTTAGGCTCAGACTCACCCCGATTCTTTTAGGCTCAGACTCACCCTGATTCTTTTAGGCTCAGACTCACCCTGATTCTTTTAGGCTCAGACTCACCCTGATTCTTTTAGGCTCAGACTCACCCTGATTCTTTTCACCATGAAGCTGATGTTTCTGATTCCCATGAAGTCTGTTCCCTGATAGATGGCGTCGATGGCTTTAACATGAGAGGAGATCTGAAATACAACATTACAATACTATTACAATACAATACAATACTATTACAATACAATACATGAATACAATAACAATACAACATGAAGTCTGTTCCCTGATAGATGGCGTCGATGGCTTTAACATGAGAGGAGATCTGAAATACAACATTACAATACTATTACAATACAATACATGAATACAATAACAATACAACATGAAGTCTGTTCCCTGATAGATGGCGTCGATGACTTTAACATGACTGGAGATCTGAAATACAACATTACAATACTATTACAATACAATACAATAAAGCTGGCGCTTTGGAATGGGGGATCAGACCAACATGGAATTAATTCTGTACCGGCCATATATGGAGCGTGTCTTGAGTGTACAGGGTTTGATGAGGTCAGATCAACATATGGAATGTCAGAACAAATCAGCTCCATATATGGAGATCTAAGGGTGGCAGCCGGGGCAGTGTCTTGAGTGTACAGGGTTTGATGAGGGGCCTTCATTTTCGGGCCTGTTGAGAACTCTAGTTTTGGCTGCCGGGCGCGGTTGCACTAATACCTTTGGGGCAGCAGGCCCGACCTGCGGTCACAACAATGTATACAATAACAATACCATACAATATACATTTGTATATACAAATGTATATCAATACATCACACCTCCCTGGTGTGATAGTATTGTGTGTGTAGTAGTGTGTAGTGTGTACCTGGGCGATCACAGCCTCCCTGGTGTGATAGTATTTGTAGAACAGATGGTCGGTCTGGATGAAGAGCTGACAGGTGTTCTTCTCCACCTGAATCATCCTCCTCTTCCTCATTAGGACAGAGTCTGTCTGCTAAAACACATGAAATATAGAATAAATACATTATCTATCATTATAATGGACCATCCTCCTCTTCCTCATTAGGACAGTCTGTCTCTGAATGCTGATAGAATACATAACATATCAATACATTATCTATCTAATAACATGTTATAGTATTATATAGAATATATAACATATCAATACATTATCTATCTAATAACGTGATATATTCATCATCATCATTTTTCGACCGCGGTCGAGATCATGGATTCCACAATGCTATGCCAGACTTCCCGGTCCTTCATTGCCATCCCCAGTTCCTGCTCACTGAAGCATGTGTCCCTAGCGATGACATCATGTGTCCCTAGCGATGACATCATGTGTCCCTAGCGATGACATCAGGGAACGACAGCTTTCTACCTCTGGTCCTCCCTGAGGCAGGACTGCAGAGAAGAAGGGAAGATATAACCTCATTGTCAGTGTAGAAACACGGGGAAGGTTGCCGTATATTAGATTAGTCGATGGGTGGACTAGTGTAGAAACACGGGGAAGGTTGCCGTATATTAGATTAGTCGATGGGTGGACTAGTGTAGAAACACAGGGAAGGTTGCCGTATATTAGATTAGTCGATGGGTGGACTAGTGAAGAAACACGGGGAAGGTTGCCGTATATTAAGATTAGTCGATGGGTGGACTAGTAAAGAAACACGGGGAAGGTTGCCGTATATTAGATTAGTCGATGGGTGGACTAGTGTAGAAACACGGGGAAGGTTGCCGTATATTAGATTAGTCGATGGGTGGACTAGTGTAGAAACACGGGAAGGTTGTCGTATATTAGATTAGTCGATGGGTGGACTAGTGAAGAAACACGGGAAGGTTGCCGTATATTAGATTAGTCGATGGGTGGACTAGTGTAGAAACACGGGGAAGGTTGCCGTATATTAGATTAGTCGATGGGTGGACTAGTGAAGAAACACGGGGAAGGTTGCCGTATATTAGATTAGTCGATGGGTGGACTAGTGAAGAAACACGGGGAAAGTTGCCGTATATTAGATTAGTCGATGGGTGGACTAGTGAAGAAACACGGGGAAGGTTGCCGTATATTAGATTAGTCGATGGGTGGACTATTGAAGAAACACAGGGAAGGTTGCCGTATAATAGATTAGTCGATGGGTAGACTAGTGAAGAAACACAGGGAAGGTTGCCGTATATTAGATTAGTCGATGGGTGGACTAGTGAAGAAACACAGGGAAGGTTGCCGTATATTAGATTAGTCGATGGGTGGACTAGTGTAGAAAAACAGGGAAGGTTGCCGTATATTAGATTAGTCGATGGGTGGACTAGTGAAGAAACACAGGGAAGGTTGCCGTATATTAGATTAGTCGATGGGTGGACTAGTGAAGAAACACGGGGAAGGTTGCCGTATATTAGATTAGTCGATGGGTGGACTAGTGTAGAAACACGGGGAAGGTTGCCGTATATTAGATCAGTCGATGGGTGGACTAGTGTAGAAACACGGGGAAGGTTGCCGTATATTAGATCAGTCGATGGGTGGACTAGTGTAGAAACACGGGGAAGGTTGCCGTATATTAGATTAGTCGATGGGTGGACTAGTGTAGAAACACAGGGAAGGTTGCCGTATATTAGATTAGTCGATGGGTGGACTAGATGGGTGGACTAGTGAAGAAACACAGGGAAGGTTGCCGTATATTAGATCAGTCGATGGGTGGACTAGTGTAGAAACACGGGGAAGGTTGCCGTATATTAGATTAGTCGATGGGTGGACTAGTGAAGAAACACAGGGAAGGTTGCCGTATATTAGATCAGTCGATGGGTGGACTAGTGTAGAAACACGGGGAAGGTTGCCGTATATTAGATCAGTCGATGGGTGGACTAGTGTAGAAACACGGGGAAGGTTGCCGTATATTAGATTAGTCGATGGGTGGACTAGTGAAGAAACACAGGGAAGGTTGCCGTATATTAGATCAGTCGATGGGTGGACTAGTGTAGAAACACGGGGAAGGTTGCCGTATATTAGATCAGTCGATGGGTGGACTAGTGTAGAAACACGGGGAAGGTTGCCGTATATTAGATTAGTCGATGGGTCGACTAGTGAAGAAACACAGGGAAGGTTGCCGTATATTAGATCAGTCGATGGGTGGATCTTCCAAGACAGATTTTGCGCTGATATATTATTAGGGTGTCTCAGAATTCTGCTGCTAGAACACATTAAATTAACCCTTTCAGCGCTATCATTTATTGAAAAATTAGGATCTAATTCATGCCAGCATTTTTTTAATTGAGGTCTTATTTTGAAAAGCCGCCATTTCCGCTCCACTCGCAGTAGTCCTAAATTAGGAATTTACACGGAGCTGGGCCGGCCTTGTTTACATTGTGAATCCAGACCGGACCTCTGCAGAGCTCCAGATCGTCAGCTCTGTGCCGTCAAAGAAACATTGTTTTGACCAAAATGCCATCTGGGACAAGGAATAGGAGATACAGGCGATTGAAAGAAATGGATAGAATGGATTATTATGGCGACGACGATCTAAGATGGGCGATCCAGTGCTGTGCTAACAACACAGCTAGCTAACCGGCTAACGTAAGTAGCATTTTGGCTCGAGCAATCAAACGCACTATATAAGCGCAATTGCCGAAGGGCTTCGGCAATGGCGTTCAAAATTAGGCTTCAATTGACAAAGGTTTTCGGCAATGGCGCTGAAAGTATTAACCCTCTTATTTCCCTTGGCGCTATTGACGTAATTGTTTTATTCCCTATAATCGGGGGCTTAATGTAGCAACTTTTGGCTATTTTGGCTAACGGCCGATGTAATCTACCTAAAACCGGCCGAAATCCTTGCGTGCACGGTCACGCACGCAACCTCAAGTCTTTATGTGCATTGCTGCGTAAAATGAGATATTCGGTGCTTGATTAGAGCTTAATTTGAGTTAGATATTCAAATAAACGATGATCGCTTAGCATCCCAGACTGTAACACAGCTTAGCATCCCAGACTGTAACACAGCTTAGCATCCCAGACTGTAACACAGCTTAGCATCCCAGACTGTAACACAGCTTAGCATCCCAGACTGTAACACAGACTGTAACACATCCCAGACTGTAACACAGGCCTTAGCATCCCAGACTGTAACACAGCTTAGCATCCCAGACTGTAACACAGCTTAGCATCCCAGACTGTAACACAGCTTAGCATCCCAGACTGTAACACAGCTTAGCATCCCAGACTGTAACACAGCTTAGCATCCCAGACTGTAACACAGTCTTAGCATCCCAGACTGTAACACAGTCTTAGCATCCCAGACTGTAACACAGTCTTAGCATCCCAGACTGTAACACAGTCTTAGCATCCCAGACTGTAACACAGCTTAGCATCCCAGACTGTAACACAGTCTTAGCATCCCAGACTGTAACACAGCTTAGCATCCCAGACTGTAACACAGCTTAGCATCCCAGACTGTAACACAGTCTTAGCATCCCAGACTGTAACACAGCTTAGCATCCCAGACTGTAACACAGCTTAGCATTCCAGACTGTAACACAGTCTTAGCATCCCAGACTGTAACACAGCTTAGCATCCCAGACTGTAACACAGTCTTAGCATCCCAGACTGTAACACAGCTTAGCATCCCAGACTGTAACACAGCTTAGCATCCCAGACTGTAACACAGCTTAGCATCCCAGACTGTAACACAGGCCTTAGCATCCCAGACTGTAACACAGCTTAGCATCCCAGACTGTAACACAGCTTAGCATCCCAGACTGTAACACAGCTTAGCATCCCAGACTGTAACACAGACTGTAACACAGACTGTAACACAGACTGTAACACAGACTGTAACACAGACTGTAACACAGACTGTAACACATCCCAGACTGTAACACAGACTGTAACAGACTGTAACACAGACTGTAACACATCCCAGACTGTAACACAGACTGTAACACAGACTGTAACACAGACTGTAACACATCCCAGACTGTAACACAGACTGTAACACAGACTGTAACACAGACTGTAACACATCCCAGACTGTAACACAGACTGTAACACAGACTGTAACACAGACTGTAACACAGACTGTAACACAGCTTAGCATCCCAGACTGTAACACAGCTTAGCATCCCAGACTGTAACACAGCTTAGCATCCCAGACTGTAACACAGTGCAGAAAGCTAGCGGATGTTGTGATCCGTTTAACCGGAAATGACATCGCCAGATTCGCTCTATTCGGTCAAAATCGGCATAATGGTGAAGTTACCGCCACCATAAATGTCCAAATGTAATAAATGTCTAAATGTAATAAATTACCTGAGGTTCTTCAGGTTCTAGAGGTTCTAGACGCTCCTCTACTCCTCTACCCTCTACGTATTACTTCATATTATTGTATGAAGTTAACATTAAACAGACCTGAGGCTCTAGATGTTCTTCAGGTTCTAGATGTTCTTCAGGTCCAACAGGTTGCTCTACAGCAGGTTCTAGATGTTGTTCTGGTCCAACAGGTTGCTCTACAGCAGGTTCTAGATGTTGTTCTGGTCCAACAGGTTGCTCTACAGCAGGTTCTAGAGGTTGTTCTGGTCCAACAGGTTGCTCTACAGCAGGTTCTAGATGTTGTTCAGGTCCAACAGGTTGCTCTACAGCAGATTCTAGAGGTTGTTCTGGTCCAACAGGTTGCTCTACAGCAGGTTCTAGAGGCTGTTCTACTCCAGAGTTCTGGTATTTCTTCATCCTCTCGAACACTGAACTGTCAGCACAGCCTCCCTCTGGTCCGTACTTATGTGGATAATCTGATGAGGAGCACATATTACACACATTATGGTAATCTGATGAGGAGCACATATTACACACATTATGGTAATCTGATGAGGAGAACATATTACACACATTATGGTAATCTGATGAGGAGCACATATTACACACATTATGGTAATCTGATGAGCACATATTACACACATTATGGTAATCTGATGAGGAGCACATATTACACACATTATGGTAATCTGATGAGGAGCACATATTACACACATTATGGTAATCTGATGAGGAGCACATATTACACACATTATGGTAATCTGATGAGGAGCACATATTACACACATTGTGGTAATATTTAAATATGTTAATAACTATTATTTAATGTGTTAATACTCATATTTAAATATGTTAATAACTATTATTTAATATGTTAACTAATATTTAAATAACTATGAATAGACTCACTGATATCGTCTTCATGGTAGATCACAGAGTGATTTAACATGGTATTTATGGTATTTAACATCGTATTTATAGTATTTAACATGGTATTTAACATGGTATTAGACTCACTGATATCGTCTTCATGGTAGATCACAGAGTGAAAAGGGACATCTTTGTCCTTCAGGTGTCTTTCTGCAGGCTCAACGTAGAACGTTCCCTGGAAGGTCTGGATGAATCCCTCGAACCTCCCGTCCACCACAGAGCCGTGGCTCAGGGTGCCTTTCTCCCCTGAAATGACAACATAGATGTTTAGTCTACTAGGGTACCTTTCTCCCCTGAAATAACAATATAGATGTTTAGTCTACTAGGGTACCTTTCTCCCCTGAAATGACAATATAGATGTTTAGTCTACTAGGGTACCTTTCTCCCCTGAAATGACAACATAGATGTTTAGTCTACTAGGGTACCTTTCTCCCCTGAAATGACAATATAGATGTTTAGTCTACTAGGTTAACTTTCTCCCCTGAAATGACAATATAGATGTTTAGTCTACTAGGGTACCTTTCTCCCCTGAAATGACAACATAGATGTTTAGTCTACTAGGGTACCTTTCTCCCCTGAAATGACAATATAGATGTTTAGTCTACTAGGGTACCTTTCTCCCCTGAAATGACAACATAGATGTTTAGTCTACTAGGGTACCTTTCTCCCCTGAAATGACAACATAGATGTTTAGTCTACTAGGGTACCTTACTCCCCTGAAATGACAACATAGATGTTTAGTCTACTAGGGTACCTTACTCCCCTGAAATGACAACATAGATGTTTAGTCTACTAGGGTACCTTACTCCCCTGAAATGACAACATAGATGTTTAGTCTACTAGGTTACCTTTCTCCCCTGAAATGACAATATAGATGTTTAGTCTACTAGGGTACCTTTCTCCCCTGAAATGACAACATAGATGTTTAGTCTACTAGGGTACCTTTCTCCCCTGAAATGACAACATAGATGTT
Organism: Electrona antarctica; assembly: GCF_951216825.1. Taxonomy (NCBI): domain Eukaryota; kingdom Metazoa; phylum Chordata; class Actinopteri; order Myctophiformes; family Myctophidae; genus Electrona; species Electrona antarctica. Next base: position 242,954 of record NW_027638165.1, read on the forward strand.
TAGTCTACTAGGGTACCTTTCTCCCCTGAAATGACAACATAGATGTTTAGTCTACTAGGGTACCTTTCTCCCCTGAAATGACAACATAGATGTTTAGTCTACTAGGGTACCTTTCTCCCCTGAAATGACAACATAGATGTTTAGTCTACTAGGGTACCTTTCTCCCCTGAAATGACAACATAGATGTTTAGTCTACTAGGGTACCTTTCTCCCCTGAAATGACAACATAGATGTTTAGTCTACTAGGTTACCTTTCTCCCCTGAAATGACAACATAGATGTTTAGTCTACTAGGGTACCTTTCTCCCCTGAAATGACAACATAGATGTTTAGTCTACTAGGGTACCTTTCTCCCCTGAAATGACAACATAGATGTTTAGTCTACTAGGTTACCTTTCTCCCCTGAAATGACAATATAGATGTTTAGTCTACTAGGTTACCTTTCTCCCCTGAAATGACAACATAGATGTTTAGTCTACTAGGGTACCTTTCTCCCCTGAAATGACAATATAGATGTTTAGTCTACTAGGTTACCTTTCTCCCCTGAAATGACAACATAGATGTTTAGTCTACTAGGGTACCTTTCTCCCCTGAAATGACAATATAGATGTTTAGTCTACTAGGGTACCTTTCTCCCCTGAAATGACAACATAGATGTTTAGTCTACTAGGGTACCTTTCTCCCCTGAAATGACAATATAGATGTTTAGTCTACTAGGGTACCTTTCTCCCCTGAAATGACAATATAGATGTTTAGTCTACTAGGGTACCTTTCTCCCCTGAAATGACAATATAGATGTTTAGTCTACTAGGTTACCTTTCTCCCCTGAAATGACAACATAGATGTTTAGTCTACTAGGGTACCTTACTCCCCTGAAATGACAACATAGATGTTTAGTCTACTAGGGTACCTTACTCCCCTGAAATGACAATATAGATGTTTAGTCTACTAGGGTACCTTTCTCCCCTGAAATGACAATATAGATGTTTAGTCTACTAGGGTACCTTTCTCCCCTGAAATGACAATATAGATGTTTAGTCTACTAGGGTACCTTACTCCCCTGAAATGACAATATAGATGTTTAGTCTACTAGGGTACCTTTCTCCCCTGAAATGACAACATAGATGTTTAGTCTACTAGGTTACCTTTCTCCCCTGAAATGACAACATAGATGTTAATATAACAAATCTACAAGCTAACAACGCGTCGCTACTGCACCGCAATGCAAGGCATTGTTGCTTATAGATCAGTTTTGTTCTGAGCACTCCCAGAGTCCCCGTCCCCTTTCTTCTGGGCAGAGGGAAACAGGACTCGAGTTTGTCTACACTCACTGCGCTCTGCAGTGCACAGAACAATATGTAAAGAAAGACGAATTAAATGGACGGCCAATTATACTCAGATGTCGAGCGAGTGGAGGTTGAGGAAGGGCTAGTTCCCAAAAATAACTTGTGGTATGGAACTATTTCGGATTCTCGGTAAGGGACAAGGTCCAAAGGAACATTATTTTCAAACCTCTACAGTTTCGTCCGACGGCCACTTCATACTTGCATAAACACACGCTGTGTGTGTGTGTGTGTGCGCGTGCGTGCGTGCGTGCTTGAAGTGCAGTAAATTAAGGCAGAGTGTTGACAAAGCTTTGCTTTTTTTGCCTTGAAAATCCTGAAAGGCAGACGTTTTGCGGAAATGTGGAACGCCCTACCAACAGTCATTAAGACATGCGAATCCCGGAGAGTTTCCGGTGACGCTACACAAGATGGCAGCTTAGTAACAGAGCTCCGGGTATCAGCCCATATATTCCCCTAATTTAGTAAGTTTTATACATCCAGATTTATACAAACTGAGTGAATAATGAATGGGGAAAAGAATCAGGGTAAAAAAAAAAAATATGAGTTAAGAAACACCGCTGTTGAACAGAGGAACGAGGAGGACGCGAACGCTGGGAAAACAACAGCAGGACAAGATGGAGGCGGCAACAGCATAGCCCGGTGTCCCGACATGGAGATGGCGGATTCACTTCGCAAAGTTGTGAGTGAAGTTATGACCGCGGGTTTGGCTACAATGCAAGCCGAACTGAAAAAAGATCTCGCTGAATTCCGTATAGGCTTCCGAGAAGATATTAAAAAACAAATGGAGGAGTTTAAGACTGAAATAAACCAGAAAATACAGGATTCGACGGACCGGCTGGACGGAGCAGTGAAACGTGTCGGGGAAATGGAGGAAGGCCTTGCTAATATGGAAAGATGGGACATTGGTGTCAAGGACACTCTTCTTCAACTGCTATCCGACCAACAGGTACTACAAGATAAAGTTTATTTTATGGAAGGGTACTCCAGACGCGAAAACATAAGAATATACTCCATTCCTGAAGGGGCTGAACTGGCGGAGGAGGGGGGCTCCACAATCAAGTTTGTTGAAAATTTGATAAAGACTGAACTTGGGGACTTGGATTTGGGTCAAAACCAGAGCTTAGGAATTATGCGAGCCCACAGGGTCGGACCAAAGCCCCCCGCGACCGCCCCGCCACGCTCTATGGTGATTCGATTTCTTCAATTCACAGTGAAGGAGAGAGTCATCCACACCGCTTGGAAGAAAAAGCCTGGGCCGTGCATTAATGGAAAACGGGTGTATTTCGATCATGATTACACAGACGAAGTGCAAAAAAAGAGAAAAGAATATGTTCCTGTTAAAAAAGCCCTACTACAGAAGAAGATACGATTTCAAACCCCGATGACCAGAATGAGAGTTGAATTGGACACTGGTGCCGTTGTTTACGACAGCGCACTACAAGCAGCGGAGGACTTGCGGAAGAGAGGAATCGACATCGGTGATATCGTCCCGGCCACCACCAAGAAGAAGAAGGGCATGACTGCGGAGGCGCTGACCCAACTTCTGCCTTGGGAGATAGTGGGACCCAGACGTGCGTCGCAAGGAGCTAAACAGCGCTTTCAACAACAGGTTCGAGAGAGGCTGAGTGAATACCGCAGGACGGACTCTGACGATACAGGAGAAGTTGGAGTCTTGGAGAAACGTCCTGATAAGAGGTGAACGACCTATCTCCGACCTCTTGGAACACGGTGTGTGATACAGTTAATCATACAAATGATAAATATCCTTTGAATACGTTTAAAAAAGTAATGATTACGGGCTGATACTTGTACTGTGAACTGACGCCACTTCTTTTTTTTGCTTGTTCGATTAGCTAGAGAGGGGCCCCACCTAGTGGCCAGATCCCCTCATTACTTTAAAGACATACAGATGTCTTTTATTTCCCTAGGAAATTCTCTGTGTTTTTTTTGTTCTGTTTTATTGTCTTTTTGTTTTTGTTTTCTGCTGAGGTCCGGGCTGTTGTTGTTACAGGTACAATGTATGTTCTTTGAAATGCAGGTTTTTGTTGGAACCACAGGCTTGAGGTCTAGGTTACCTATTTGTTCAAAATCTAGATTACAGGGCTCGCTTGTTGGGGCTGTAGTATTACTCACACAGGGTTCAATGCAAAAAAAAATATGAATCTTCAACATTATAACTTATTATCCCTAAATGTAAATGGGTTAAATAGCCCCATTAAAAGGAGCAAAATGATATAAAAAATGAAGAAGGAGAAGATAAATATTGCTTTCTGGCAGGAAACACACCTGTCTGATGCAGAACACGAAAAATTAAAGAAAATGGGGTTTAGGAACACTTATTTCTCCTCATATAAAAACGGTAAAAAAAGAGGGGTTGCTATCCTGATTTCTAACTCGATTCAGTTTGAACTCATATCCAAAATAATTGATAAAGAGGGCAGATATGTTCTATTGAAGGGAAAGTTGGACCAAAAAGAAGTTACATTATTTAATGTCTATGCTCCCCCGGGCAGTACTATGTCTTTCTACAAAAAAATATTTGATTTGATCGCAGCTGAATCATATGGTACTTTGTTTTTTGGTGGTGACTTAAATGCTACGCTCCATGACTCGGACTCAACAAACAAAAAGAGAAAGAGAACCCCTACAGAAAAACGCATTAAAAAGGTATTAGCAGACTTGGGTTTAATTGATGTGTGGCGTGCCATGCATGGATCAGCCCCAGGGTACACTTTCTTTAGTGCAAGACATTCTGTTCATACAAGACTAGATTATATATTTGTGTTCAATGCAGACTTGCACAGGTTGAAGGAGTGCAGAGTGGGCCAGAGAGACCTTTCTGATCACTCAGGGGTATACTTGACTTTTCATTTAGATGGTAGAAGGAGAAAAACACTTTGGAGAATGAATACCAGCCTTTTAAATAATGCTGTATTTAGAGAAGAAATGGAATCAGACCTAACTGAATATTTACAGGATAATGACAGGGGAGACGTGGACCCAGGTATATTGTGGGATGCAGCTAAAGCGGTTCTCAGAGGGAAAATTATAGCCCGAACAGCTAGGATAAAAAAGGCAAAGGCTGAACATTTTTCGAAACTACAAGAACAACTGAGGGAGTTAGAACAAGCGCATGTTACAAACAAGGAACCTACAATAAAAAACCAAATAAAAAATATTAAACAAGAAATAGACAAAGTACTGAGTGAAGAAGTGGAAAAAAATCTAAGATTTATGAAGCAAAGATATTACGAGGCTGGCCCTAAGGCGTCGAGGCTTTTAGCCTGGAGGCTTAAAAAACAACAGGCCGAAAACACCATATATAAAATTAGAGACCCAGTTACAAATAAAATTACCAGTAATATGGATAGCATACAGAATGCATTTGAAACACATTTTAAATCACTATACTCCCAACCGGACAGGGCAGATAAACAAACAATTGTTGATTTTTTGGAATCACTAGACCTCCCCTCAATTGACACAATGATGAATAAAAAACTAATTTCACCAATAACACAAGAAGAAATAGATGAAGCCATTTCTAGCCTAAACTCCAATAAATCCCCTGGCACTGATGGATTTCCACCTGAGTGGTATAAGGCTATGAGGGAACACTTACTCCCCCTACTGCAGAAGTGTTTTAATTTCACGTTAAAGGAAAGTCATCTTCCACCATCATGGAATGAGGCCTTTATATCTGTTATCCCCAAGGAAGGAAAGGATAAAACGGAATGTGGGAATTATAGACCCATAAGTGTGTTAAACACAGATTATAAGCTATATACCTCAATTTTAACAAGGAGGATGGAGGAGGCAATGACATTTCTCATCGATGAGGACCAATCGGGTTTTTTGAAAACCAGGCAAACCCAAGATAATATAAGGAGGGCTTTACATGTTATTGAGCAGATTAATAATGAAAAATCCAGCGCTATCGTAATCAGTCTGGATGCTAGGGCTGCCTTCGACAGCGTGGATTGGGGCTTCCTCTACTTAGTAATGCACAGATTTGGTTTTTGTGAGGGTTTTATACAACGCATTCAAGCACTCTATTCTTCCCCTACAGCAAGGATAAAAATAAATGGTAGTCTTTCCGATCCCATAGCCCTGGAACGTGGATGCCGTCAGGGCTGCCCAAGCAGTCCGAGCCTCTTCAATCTTTTCATCGAGCCGCTGGCCCAAGCAATTAGAGAGGAAATAAGATTAAAGGGGATATCCATAGGTGGAGAAGAATATAAAATCGGGTTGTATGCTGATGATGTCCTTGTCACAATCATGGACCCAGGTTCGGGGCTACCTACACTGATGGAAATATTGGAAACATATGGTTCTTACTCAGGGTATGCCCTTAATGTAAATAAAACCCAGGTATTGACATTCAATTACAATCCTACACAAGAAAACATAACAAAATACAATTTTAATTGGTATTCATCTCATATTAAATATCTAGGTGTGAATTTGCCCAAGGACCTGTCGCAATTGTTTGACGTAAATTACAAAGGTGCAACGGAAAAAATGTATGATGATCTTGGCAGGTGGAGCGTGCTTCCTCTCGATTTAGGTGGCAGAATAAGAGCAGTCAAAATGGTAATTTTACCCAGATTACTATACCTTTTTTTGTCACTGCCAGTGGAAATACCTTTAAAACAATTCAGGGAATGGAATAAACATATCTCACGTTTTATTTGGGATAAAAAAAGGCCAAGGGTGAAATTTTCTACCTTACAACTGCCCCGAGAGAGAGGAGGCATGTCTCTCCCATCTTTAAGGGACTATTATCTAGCAGCTCAGCTAAGACCCTTGGTATATTGGTGTAACCGACCCTACATTGCAAAATGGAAAAGCATAGAGTTATCCCTGATGGATATACCAATACAGTCACTATTGGGTTGCACTGACAGAGAGAAAGGACTGTTTCAGACGAGGAGTCAGTGGGTAAATTTATCGTTCAAAATATGGCTGGAAGTTGTTAAACGCTTCCATCTTCAGAGGGAGGCAAAACTTTTAAGATGGCCAGCATATGACCCTGACTTCATACCAGCAGTATTAGACAATAGGTACAAACAATGGCACCACAATGGCATCACCTCTATATGTACTATGATAAGAAATGGAGATATTGATAGTTTTGAAAACTTAAAGCAGAAATATGGGTTGGCTAACCAGGACTTTTTTAGATACTTGCAGGTAAGGGATTATTTTGGTAAAAAGGTAAAAGGGTCTACTCCAGGTATTACAACAAGTCTAATCACTATATTTACAAATGCTTATGGCTCAGGAAGTAATAGGGGTCTTGTGAGTAAACTATATAATGGACTTATGTCGTTGAAAAAGGATTCTACAATGTATGTGAAAGAGAGATGGGAAAAAGAGATGGGCATTGATATAAGTGATGAAGTATGGATGAATACATGGAAAACGCAATCAACGACCACTAATTCCTTGATTTGGAGAGACTTTTGTTGGAAAAACCAGATTCGCTTCTTTATTACTCCAAAACAGAAGTCCAAACAGACTGGCAACCATATGGACTGTTGGAGAGAATGTGGAGATACAGTGGTTGATCATGCACATGTCTTTTGGTCTTGTCCTGTAATTCAACCATTTTGGAAGGAAGTGACAACACTTATCTCAAACATTATGGGTTTTGGAATAGATGATACATTCACATCTTTGTACCTAGGACAACTCCCAGATGGGCTAAATCAGGATGACTCCTACTTACTTAAGATTTTACTTGTAGCAAGCAAAAAAGCTATTACAAGAAATTGGTTACAAAAGAATTGTCCTACTGCTGACCTATTTATCAACATTGTGAAACAACTACATCTCCTAGAACAGATGACCTATTCTCTGAGACTGCAAAAAGAGCTGGGTGAAAGAAGATGGGAGAAATGGATAGAGTATTTAGCTGGGGGGGCGGATATGGAGTGAATATGGGCTGTGTCTTTTCGGTTGTCAATGAATCCAAGTCTGTAATATGTATTGTTGTTGCTTGTTGCTGTACATCCCGTGACCTCATTTGTTTGTTTGTTTGTTTGTTTGTTTGTTTTGTTTTTTATTATTATTCTGTTTCTTCTGTTGATGTTTTTGTTTTAATGTATGCCTTGTTTGTCTTTTGTGTCTCTTGCATATTAAAAAATTCAAAAATAAAGAGTTTAAAAAAAAAAAAGACATGCGAATCCCTTGACTCCTTCAAAACCGCTCTCAAAGGGCACCTACGGATGGCTGCAATTTGAAACTGGCCCCCGTAAAATCTGAATCCCCCCCCACCCTTTTCCCCTCACTGTATATGTTTATTTTACCTCCATTATGATGAATTCCTGTTCTGTTCTTTGTCTATATAGAAGTGTCTATTTGTACGTCTCTAAATGTTTTGATGAATTGAACATGGTGGACCCTGTTGTAAACAAGTGTAATGCTTAATTGGGTCGTCCACTCACAGTTAACAGCCTTTGTATTGAGTTTGTGCTTGAAATGTACTGTAATTCTGCAAACTGTTAATACAATTTTCAATCAATCAATCAATCAATTGCATGGCTCTGCTCACTCAAGGACCCCTAAATTAATGTATTTGACTGCGGACCCCCATCTGAAAAATATTTTGTGTTTAAGCTTGTAGATCGGCTATTTTCAAATAGCCAATGTGTATGATTAAAGTGGTTAATTAGATATTTATGATATTCATAAATTTAGCTGGGGACCCCCTGGAACTGCTGGACCCCACTTTGAGAACCAATAGTGTAGGTTTTTAAAAGTGATTATGCTATTTTGTATTTTTTTGCTACTTTAGCAAATTCCCACAATTCTGCCTCATACATTCACATAAAACCCTGCATATTCCATCGCATAATCAAGGATTTCTGCCCGCATTTTTCTGGAGGGTCTACTAAATGGTATTTCTTTTCGTTTTTTTGTTACGTTGTACTGTTAAAGGTATATTCAGTGATTTCACTTAATTCAAATATCACTTCTTTTTTTGTTTTGTTGTGATAATCCCCCCTACTATAGAGTGTTCTGACCATATAAGGAGTTCCTCCCTGTCCCCAGTTAACCCCAGGTGGTCAAAAAACCGTAGGTTTCGTTTTTGGCTAGGTGGCCAGCCTTCATCCAAACAGGATAGAGAGGGGCCTTCCGCCAATCATGATCGAGCAGGGGCGGGCCTTGGTGTGTGTGCTGTTGGCCTGTTGCACGTCCCCCCCACTGTAGAGCGTGTGCATGTGCACATCTTGTTACCGGGGCGGACCGGGGGGGTTTCCAAATCAGCCAAATCACTGAATGCTCCTTTAAGTAACTTGAAAATAACCATTAAAAAGCGCAAAAAAATACTGTGATAATACTTTTGGATAGATCTGTCCATTATAGAATGAACTCACCATAGATCTGTCCAGTATAGATCTGTCCAGTGTAGAGTGAACCTAGCCTGGCTTGGCCAGCCTCATAGCGGGGATTCACTGAAGATTCTTCCCCGCATATGAGTCTGGACTTCGGCCATAGGCAGCTTGAAAAGTGGGCGTTAGTAGTTGCCTTGACAGACAGATCCATCTAGCCAATCAGCGTAACAAAAAGCTGACGTCACCACACAGTGCGCTGGTCCGCTCCTCATACCACGGCAACCACGCTAAAAACAACAAGGTCTGTTTAATAGTTTCTACTTTATACGTGAGCGAGATATGTCGGATATATGTCAGAGTCTATATCTGAAATAACTGCTGTTCTTATCGTTTCTGTGTAAACTTTTAAACTTGTTGCGTTGAGGGCAGCCAATGTTGTTTTGAAAGTACTGCAGCATAAATGTTACGTCACCATATACACATGAACCAATCAGAGGCTGCTTTTCACTGTTGTACGGACAGCCGTTGAAACGCAGTCACTGATTGGCCACGATCATTTTCTGATTTCTCCAGCTTCCGCATACTCTCTGTCAATGAGCGGGGAGGAAACATCAGTGAACCCTCTCTATGAGTCTGGCCGCGCCAGGCTAGAGTGAACCCACCATAGATCTCTATGAGTCTGGCCACGCCAGGCTAGAGTGAACCCACCATAGATCTCTATGAGTCTGGCCGCGCCAGGCTAGAGTGAACCCACCATAGATCTCTATGAGTCTGGCCACGCCAGGCTAGAGTGAACCCACCATAGATCTCTATGAGTCTGGCCGCGCCAGGCTAGAGTGAACCCACCATAGATCTCTATGAGTCTGGCCGCGCCAGGCTAGAGTGAACCCACCATAGATCTCTATGAGTCTGGCCGCGCCAGGCTAGAGTGAACCCACCATAGATCTCTATGAGTCTGGCCACGCCAGGCTAGAGTGAACCCACCATAGATCTCTATGAGTCTGGCCGCGCCAGGCTAGAGTGAACCCACCATAGATCTCTATGAGTCTGGCCGCGCCAGGCTAGAGTGAACCCACCATAGATCTCTATGAGTCTGGCCGCGCCAGGCTAGAGTGAACCCACCATAGATCTCTATGAGTCTGGCCGCGCCAGGCTAGAGTGAACCCACCATAGATCTCTATGAGTCTGGCCGCGCCAGGCTAGAGTGAACCCACCATAGATCTCTATGAGTCTGGCCGCGCCAGGCTAGAGTGAACCCACCATAGATCTCTATGAGTCTGGCCGCGCCAGGCTAGAGTGAACCCACCATAGATCTCTATGAGTCTGGCCGCGCCAGGCTAGAGTGAACCCACCATAGATCTCTATGAGTCTGGCCGCGCCAGGCTAGAGTGAACCCACCATAGATCTCTATGAGTCTGGCCGCGCCAGGCTAGAGTGAACCCACCATAGATCTCTATGAGTCTGGCCACGCCAGGCTAGAGTGAACCCACCATAGATCTCTATGAGTCTGGCCGCGCCAGGCTAGAGTGAACCCACCATAGATCTCTATGAGTCTGGCCGCGCCAGGCTAGAGTGAACCCACCATAGATCTCTATGAGTCTGGCCGCGCCAGGCTAGAGTGAACCCACCATAGATCTCTATGAGTCTGGCCACGCCAGGCTAGAGTGAACCCACCATAGATCTCTATGAGTCTGGCCACGCCAGGCTAGAGTGAACCCACCATAGATCTCTATGAGTCTGGCCGCGCCAGGCTAGAGTGAACCCACCATAGATCTCTATGAGTCTGGCCACGCCAGGCTAGAGTGAACCCACCATAGATCTCTATGAGTCTGGCCGCGCCAGGCTAGAGTGAACCCACCATAGATCTCTATGAGTCTGGCCGCGCCAGGCTAGAGTGAACCCACCATAGATCTCTATGAGTCTGGCCACGCCAGGCTAGAGTGAACCCACCATAGATCTCTATGAGTCTGGCCGCGCCAGGCTAGAGTGAACCCACCATAGATCTCTATGAGTCTGGCCGCGCCAGGCTAGAGTGAACCCACCATAGATCTCTATGAGTCTGGCCGCGCCAGGCTAGAGTGAACCCACCATAGATCTCTATGAGTCTGGCCACGCCAGGCTAGAGTGAACCCACCATAGATCTCTATGAGTCTGGCCGCGCCAGGCTAGAGTGAACCCACCATAGATCTCTATGAGTCTGGCCGCGCCAGGCTAGAGTGAACCCACCATAGATCTCTATGAGTCTGGCCGCGCCAGGCTAGAGTGAACCCACCATAGATCTCTATGAGTCTGGCCGCGCCAGGCTAGAGTGAACCCACCATAGATCTCTCCAGTGTAGATGTAGATATCATAGAGAACTCACCATAGAAGTGTAGATGTATCGTATGGAAGCTCTTCTCCAGTATAGATATAGATATCATAGAGAACTCACCATAGATCTCTCCAGTATAGATGTGCGATGTATCGTAAGGAAGCTCTTCTCCAGACATCTCCACCTTCAGGTCAGGATGGAATAACGACGTGTCTCTCTTCATCCTCAGGTTGAAATGTCTGGAAGATCATAATCATAATTCATAATTCATAAGGCGGTGTCTTGACAATCATAATATTAATTCATAATTCATAAGGTGGTGTCTCTACAATCATAATAATAATTCATAAGGTGGTGTTTCTACAATCATAATAATTAATAATTCATAAGGTGGTGTCTTGACAATCATAATAATTAATAATCCATAAATTGGTGTCTCTACAATCATAATAATAATTAATAATTCATAAGGTGCTGTTTCTACAATCATAATAATTAATAATTCATAAGGTGGTGTTTCTACAATCATAATAATTAATAATCCATAAATTGGTGTTTCTACAATCATAATAATTAATAATTCATAAGGTGGTGTTTCTACAATCATAATGATTAATAATTCATAAGGTGGTGTTTCTCCATTATTGGCACTGAAGTTCCAATAACATCTAAAAGCATGTTATTAGAAAGCAACCTGTCTTCGTTTATATTCCTGAACCGATTATATGATGGAGGACTAAAGGATATAAGGATTATATGATGGAGGACTATAGGGTATAAGGATTATATGATGGAGGACTATAGGGTATAAGGATTATATGATGGAGGACTATAGGGTATAAGGATTATATGATGGAGGACTATAGGATATAAGGATTATATGATGGAGGACTATAGGATATAAGGATTATATGATGGAGGACTATAGGATATAAGGATTATATGATGGAGGACTATAGGGTATAAGGATTATATGATGGAGGACTATAGGATATAAGGATTATATGATGGAGGACTATAGGATAGGATTATATGATGGAGGACTATAGGATAGGATTATATGATGGAGGACTATAGGGTATAAGGACTATATGATGGAGGACTATAGGATATAAGGATTATATGATGGAGGACTATAGGATATAAGGATTATATGATGGAGGACTATAGGATAGGATTATATGATGGAGGACTATAGGATAGGATTATATGATGGAGGACTATAGGATATAAGGATTATATGATGGAGGACTATAGGATATAAGGATTATATGATGGAGGACTATAGGATATAAGGATTATATGATGGAGGACTATAGGATATAAGGATTATATGATGGAGGACTATAGGGTATAAGGATTATATGATGGAGGACCATAGGGTATAAGGATTATATGATGGAGGACTATAGGGTATAAGGATTATATGATGGAGGACTATAGGATATAAGGATTATATGATGGAGGACTATAGGATATAAGGATTATATGATGGAGGACTATAGGGTATAAGGATTATATGATGGAGGACTATAGGGTATAAGGATTATATGATGGAGGACTATAGGATATAAGGATTATATGACGAAGGACGCGGTCGTTCATGAGCTCAGCTGGTCACTGATTTAAATGGAGCCTGGGTGTAAAAATCCCATAGCTGGTGGGGACGGAGGCGCTCCAGCAATGCTAAAAGGTAAATTGACGGTCACAGCTTTCATATACAGTATGGAGTATACGGTTGTCTACCAACATGCACGTAGCACCTGCCGTACCCTAGCCTAGGGGGTACGATTATAATCGTAGATAGCAGAATAATAATTTTAATGAGCTGGAGCCGTTGCCAATCTGTATGTAGTCTAAATAAATAAATAAATAAAGAGTTTAGTACCAACCTGCCGTGGGCGTGGAAGTCTAGATGCAGGAACTGCTCGTGGTGCGACAGCGCCCTCCTGGCTCTCTGGTGGTTACTGTGTACTGTGTCCGTGTCGTACGACAGCCCCTCGTAGTGACGGACATACTTGTTGAGAGGATTCCCATAGTAGCCTGATTACCATGGAAACAACAAACACAGTAGCCTGGTTACCATGGAAACACCAAACACAGTAGCATGGTTACCATGGAAACAACAAACACAGTAGCCTGGTTACCATGGAAACAACAAAACACAGTAGCATGGTTACCATGGAAACAACAAACACAGTAGCCTGGTTACCATGGAAACAACAAACACAGTAGCATGGTTACCATGGAAACAACAAACACAGTAGCCTGGTTACCATGGAAACAACAAACACAGTAGCATGGTTACCATGGAAACAACAAACACAGTAGCCTGGTTACCATGGAAACAACAAACACAGTAGCCTGGTTACCATGGAAACAACAAACACAGTAGCCTGGTTACCATGGAAACAACAAACACAGTAGCCTGGTTACCATGGAAACAACAAACACAGTAGCCTGGTTACCATGGAAACAACAAACACAGTAGCATGGTTACCATGGAAACAATCAGATTAATTAAAGGGTAAGACCACTTTTTTAGAGGTTTGGGTTGTTTTCTTACATTATTATGGGCAAACTAGTCCATTCCATGAGTTATTTGGCTCCGTTGTGGTGTTTATTAGCAAATTTAGAAATACAAATAAAAAACAGTCGCTTACGGCACCCTGGGCGCGTTCCTGCGGGTCTGGAAGTTCCCGGGGACCCCCCGGGGACCCCCACACGGAGTTGCACCACTTACTTCACACGGGTGTGATTTTTTTTAATTAAAAAAAATTACATTTTGTCTTGTTTTGACTAATTTGTGTAGAAAGAAGATCCGGTAGGTTTGCCTACGCCGACCAAATCACTGCTGTTCGCGTTGAGTAAAAAACGATCTGATTGGACCAAAACTGTACACACACTCCTGAAGCGTATTATTGGAATGCCCATTGAGCCCCAACGGGGACATAAACAAATGGATTTGATCTTGTCCGCTTACCACTAAAAACATAAACAATGGACGTGTTTGAGGGAGACACTTTAGAAGACACTTTAGAAGAAGCGTCTGTCTCTGGGACTGCTCATATGCGAGGCTGCAGCTGGGTGCATCTCAAACACCGTGGAGACTTGTTTACAAACGAAACCTCGCAAGACGTCCCGCGAGAGTTGGGAACGCCGTAGTACTGCTTCAGTATATCTCCAACCAAAATAGTAACTTTATAAATCTAATTTAAAAGACGAAAATAAAACTGCATTAGTTCTCCTGATGTCATAAACTGTCAGAATCAGCTTTTGTTGCGTTGGTTTATGTGCTAAAAGAGTGACTTTGAGAGCTGTTCCCCCGTTTCAATGGAAGTCAATGAGCGACTGTTTTTATTTCTTAAATTGCTAATAAACACCACAACGGAGTGAAATAACTCATGGAATGGACTAGTTTGATAAGATAAGAAAACAACCCAAACCTCTACAAAAGTGGTCTTACCCTTTAATTTATCCAAATCTATTTGCGTAGATTGTGCATTACATTCACCCCACACACACTATCTATCCCTGTATGGAATGTGATATAATATAATATTATTTATTTATAATGTCTATCACTGTATGGAATGTGATATACTATTTATTTATATTGTATATCACTGTATGGAATGTGATATACTATTTATTTATATTGTCTACCACTGAATGGAATGTGATATAATACTATTTATTTATATTGTCTACCACTGAATGGAATGTGATATACTATTTATTTATATTGTCTATCACTGTATGGAATGTGATATAATACTATTTATTTATATTGTCTACCACTGAATGGAATGTGATATACTATTTATTTATATTGTCTATCACTGTATGGAATGTGATATAATACTATTTATTTATATTGTCTACCACTGAATGGAATGTGATATAATACTATTTATTTATAATGTCTATCACTGTATGCCGAATACAAATATGTATTTGGGTCACAATCCCATTTCATTTCCTACATTAAACAACAGTAGTGTGTGTGTGTGTGCTGCGGGTGCGTGTGTGTGTGTCCGCGTGTGCGTGCATGTTTGTGCATGTGTGCGTGCGTGTTCGTGCATGTGTGCGTGCTCGTGCGTGCGTGCTCGTGCGTGCGTGCGTGCGTGCGTGCGTGCGTGCGTGCGTGACAGAAAGAAAGCCATTGTAAACATGAAGCTGAACATCACATCAATCAGTCTTTGTTCTGTTCACACTTCAGAGGAAGATGAATTATGACATTATTCTCTAACAGCTACTACTATATATGATACTACATACTAGGCTATACTACTACTATATATTATATAGTAGTAGTAATAACTGATGTTAAAACACAGCAGCGTAGACCTGCCCTTTGTGTTCCATTCCTATAATAACTGATGTTAAAATACAGCAGCGTAGACCTGCCCTTTGTGTTCCATTCCTATAATAACTGATGTTAAAATACAGCAGCGTAGACCTGCCCTTTGTGTTCCATTCCTATAATAACTGATGTTAAAATACAGCAGCGTAGACCTGCCCTTTGTGTTCCATTCCTATAATAACTGATGTTAAAATACAGCAGCGTAGACCTGCCCTTTGTGTTCCATTCCTATAATAACTGATGTTAAAATACAGCAGCGTAGACCTGCCCTTTGTGTTCCATTCCTATAATAACTGATGTTAAAATACAGCAGCGTAGACCTGCCCTTTCTGTTCCATTCCTAGAAGCCAATAATGCTGCTGCTCTGACAAAACTCAGTCTAATCACTAATCAGCACAACTGATATTTCATAATGTGATTAATCCGTTCTCAAATCTTCTATTAGCGGCTAGGTGTGATTTGATGCTCATTTCAGCACGGCTGGAGAGCCTGTTTCAACCAATAGTCAGAAGAACTACCTGCAGTAATATAAATATTTCATTCCACTTTTGTCTTTTTTTGAGTGGTACAACCACTCCCTTACGGAGCTATGTGTGTGGCTGGGTGGCTGGCTGGGTGAAAACAGCATGGTTGTTTTTCACCACCTGTGCGCAACCTAACACACACACACACAAACACACACATATTAACTGTATATATGATGATTTTGGGTGTCCCAGTACAGTTACAGTACAGTAGAGGGTACAGTAGAGGGAGCCCCACAGTAACTGTCATTTCTCAACCGTTTCGGACCGGGCAGCTCGCCGGCACCCTGGGTGCGTTCCCCCCCCCCCCCACACACACACACACGGAGTTGCACCACTCATTTCACACGGGTGTGATTTTTTCCCCTTTTTTTTGGGCGACTCCTCTGAGTACCACCAGAGGGGGCTCAAGTACCACCAGCGGTACTAGAACCAGTGGTTGAGAACCTCTGGTCTAAATCATGTAAACAATGTAACTAGTGGTAGTTGACATCAGAGACACATACTCCATGTAAACAATGTAACTAGTGGTGGTTGACATCAGACACACATACTCCATGTAAACAATGTAACTAGTGTTGTTTGACATCAGACACACATACTTCATGTAAACAATGTAACTAGTGGTAGTTGACATCAGAGACACATACTCCATGTAAACAATGTAACTAGTGGTAGTTGACATCAGACACACATACTTCATGTAAACAATGTAACTAGTGGTAGTTGACATCAGAGACACATACTTCATGTAAACAATGTAACTAGTGGTAGTTGACATCAGAGACACATACTCCATGTAAACAATGTAACTAGTGGTAGTTGACATCAGAGACACATACTCCATGTAAACAATGTAACTAGTGGTAGTTGACATCAGAGACACATACTCCATGTAAACAATGTAACTAGTGGTAGTTGACATCAGACACACATACTCCATGTAAACAATGTAACTAGTGGTAGTTGACATCAGAGACACATACTCCATGTAAACAATGTAACTAGTGGTAGTTGACATCAGATACACATACTTCATGTAAACAATGTAACTAGTGGTAGTTGACATCAGAGACACATACTTCATGTAAACAATGTAACTAGTGGTAGTTGACATCAGAGACACATACTCCATGTAAACAATGTAACTAGTGGTAGTTGACATCAGAGACACATACTCCATGTAAACAATGTAACTAGTGGTAGTTGACATCAGAGACACATACTCCATGTAAACAATGTAACTAGTGGTAGTTGACATCAGAGACACATACTTCATGTAAACAATGTAACTAGTGGTGGTTGACATCAGACACACATACTTCATGTAAACAATGTAACTAGTGGTAGTTGACATCAGACACACATACTTCATGTAAACAATGTAACTAGTGGTAGTTGACATCAGAGACACATACTCCATGTAAACAATGTAACTAGTGGTAGTTGACATCAGACACACATACTCCATGTAAACAATGTAACTAGTGGTGGTTGACATCAGAGACACATACTCCATGTAAACAATGTAACTAGTGGTAGTTGACATCAGAGACACATACTTCATGTAAACAATGTAACTAGTGGTAGTTGACATCAGACACACATACTTCATGTAAACAATGTAACTAGTGGTAGTTGACATCAGAGACACATACTCCATGTAAACAATGTAACTAGTGGTAGTTGACATCAGAGACACATACTTCATGTAAACAATGTAACTAGTGGTAGTTGACGTCAGAGACACATACTTCATGTAAACAATGTAACTAGTGGTAGTTGACATCAGAGACACATACTCCATGTAAACAATGTAACTAGTGGTAGTTGACATCAGAGACACATACTCCATGTAAACAATGTAACTAGTGGTAGTTGACATCAGACACACATACTCCATGTAAACAATGTAACTAGTGGTAGTTGACATCAGACACACATACTCCATGTAAACAATGTAACTAGTGGTAGTTGACATCAGACACACATACTTCATGTAAACAATGTAACTAGTGGTAGTTGACATCAGAGACACATACTTCATGTAAACAATGTAACTAGTGGTAGTTGACATCAGACACACATACTCCATGTAAACAATGTAACTAGTGGTAGTTGACATCAGACACACATACTTCATGTAAACAATGTAACTAGTGGTAGTTGACATCAGAGACACATACTTCATGTAAACAATGTAACTAGTGGTAGTTGACATCAGAGACACATACTCCATGTAAACAATGTAACTAGTGGTAGTTGACATCAGACACACATACTCCATGTAAACAATGTAACTAGTGGTAGTTGACATCAGAGACACATACTTCCCACAGATTACACAAGTTAACACACCCAAACCCTAACTAACTACTAACTACTAAACTAACACACACCCAAACTAACTACTAACTACTAAACTAACACACACCCAAAGTGAGTTTGAAACTATGACCAATGACAAAAAACACTCCCGTGCCTATTGGGAGAAATACAACAATGTACAAACACAGCAGCAGCAAGATGTGTGAATGGAATACAACCACCCTAAGGACTACTATCTGTACCCAGTAGACCTACTGCACATGTAAACAATGGAATACAACCACCCTAAGGACTATCTGTACCCAGTAGACCTGCTGTACATGTAAACAATGGAATACAACCACCCTAAGGACTACTATCTGTGCCAAGTAGACCTGCTGTACATGTAAACAATGGAATACAACCACCCTAAGGACTATCTGTACCCAGTATACCTACTGTACATGTAAACAATGGAATACAACCACCCTAAGGACTACTATCTGTACCAAGTAGACCTGCTGCACATGTAAACAATGGAATACAACCACCCTAAGGACTACTTAGATGCTGTACCTCGAACTGTATATACTTTATGTTTACACAATGCTGTACCTCCAAATGTTTCTTTTCCCCTTTTAAACAGTTTTTAAACGCATGTTCTCTCATATCAATAAAGCTCCTTTGAACTGAGTTGAGTTGTAAGACACTATTAAGCGGTAATAATGGAGACGTGTTAACAGATGATAATGTTCATCATTTAGTTGTTATGAAGCCGCTGCTGTTACACCAATCTATGTGACCCAATGAATTCCGTGACTCCAGGGGGTCGCTCAGCTGTTGTCTGACTGTGGTTTTATTTGATGCTATTTTCCCTCCTCACCTCTATTATATCATAATGGTATATAAAACAGGCCTACTGGTTTTAATATCATAATGTGATCAATGCGAAAAGCAGCCTCTAGGGTCACACATTTCGACAGGTCACTAATATCCGCATATGGAGGCGTCATCTCCTCACAGGAATGAGCAGCTTTTTAATTTAACACAAACAACAACAAGTCTAACGTCCATCCTCTCCTCCTCCTGGTCCATTCCACCAATAACTAGATGAATTACATTCAACTCAACTCAATTCAAAGGAGCTTAATTGGCGAGAGATAACATACATACATCTGCATCCATTGCTGCCAAAGCAGAAAAGTGGAACAATACAATCCAAACTAAATGTCTGAAAGCTACAGTTAGAACGTCCAGAACCTCCAAATAGATCAGTGTCTGTCAGGAGATCACCGGATGCAGAGAGTGGCGGAAAACACACAATAATACATCCTTCACAACAAGCTGGGCCGTTAGCATGTAGCATGTAGCATCCTGCTGTGTTTCTATAGTGAACTAATGCTATCTGCTGCTGTTAGCCCGTTAGCATGTAGCATCCTGCTGTGTTTCTACAGTGAACTAATGCTATCTGCTGTTAGCCCGTTAGCATGTAGCACCCTGCTGTGTTTCTACAGTGAACTATCTGCTGCTAGCCCGTTAGCATGTAGCACCCTGCTGTGTTTCTACAGTGAACTATCTGCTGCTAGCCCGTTAGGATGTAGCATCCTGCTGTGTTTCTACAGTGAACTATCTGCTGCTAGCCCGTTAGCATGTAGCATCGTCTTGTTGTTTGGACTCACCTTGTGTGAGATGAACGACAGACAGCAGTAAAGATGCTTTGATGAGAGCATGAGGTGATAAATCCATCTTTACAACATTCATGAATATTCATGTATGTTTATTGTTTTGTTAAAACAAAGAAATAATCCCTGATCCTCCATCAACAGCCAGCCAAGCTGTCCCCTCTCCACCCTGCCTGGGGTAATTATTTTACCCTGAAAACCCTCCCTGGCCCCTCTCCACCCTGCCTGGGGTAATTATTTTACCCTGAAAACCCTCCCTGTCCCCTCTCCACCCTGCCTGGGGTAATTATTTTACCCTGAAAACCCTCCCAGTCCCCTTTCCACCCTGCCTGGGGTAATTATTTTACCCTGAATACCCTCCCTGTCCCCTCTCCACCCTGCCTGGGGTAATTATTTTACCCTGAAAACCCTCCCAGTCCCCTCTCCACCCTGCCTGGGGTAATTATTTTACCCTGAAAACCCTCCCAGTCCCCTCTCCACCCTGCCTGGGGTAATTATTTTACCCTGAAAACCCTCCCAGTCCCCTCTCCACCCTGCCTGGGGTAATTATTTTACCCTGAAAACCCTTCCAGTCCCCTCTCCACTCTGCCTGGGGTAATTATTTTACCCTGAAAACCCTCCCAGTCCCCTCTCCACCCTGCCTGGGGTAATTATTTTACCCTGAAACCCTCCCAGTCCCCTCTCCACCCTGCCTGGGGTAATTATTTTACCCTGAAAACCCTCCCTGTCTTCTCTCCACCCTGCCTGGGGTAAGTCTTTTACCCTGAAAACACTCACTGTCCTCTCTCCAACCTGCCTGGGGTAATTATTTTACCCTGAAAACACTCCCTGTCCCCTCTCCAACCTGCCTGGGGTAATTATTTTACCCTGAAAACACTCCCTGTCCCCTCTCCACCCTGGGGAGAGGGGAGAGTGTGTTTTAATGTCACATACCTGCCATCTGAATATACAACCTGTACTATAATATACTGTATCAGTGTGTTTTAATGTCACATACCTGCCATCTGAACCCTCCCTGTCCCCTCTCGATCCTGCCTGGGGTAATTATTTACCCTGAAAACCCTCCCTGTCCCCTCTCCACCCTGCCTGTGGTAATTATTTTACCCTGAAAACACTCCCTGTCCCCTCCACCCTGCCTGGGGTAATTATTTTACCCTGAAAACCCTCCCTGTCCCCTCTTCACCCTGCCTGGGGTAATTATTTTACCCTGAAAAACCTCCCAGTCCCCTCTCCAACCTGCCTGGGGTAATTATTTTACCCTGATAACCCTCCCTGTCCCCTCCACCCTGCCTGGGGTAATTATTTTACCGTGAAAACCCTCCCAGTCCCCTCTCCACCTTCCTGGGGCAATTATTTTACCCTGAAAACCCTCCCTGTCCTCTCTCCACCCTGCCTGGGGTAATTATTTTACCCTGGAAACCCTCCCTGTCCCCTCTCCACCCTGGGGAGAGGGGACTGGGAGGCCATGTTGGTTCAGGGTAAAATAACTACCCCAGGAAGGGATAGAGGGGACAGGGAGGGTTTCCAGGGTAAAATAATTACCCCAGGCAGGGTGGAGAGGGGACAGGGAGGGTTTCCAGGGTAAAATAATTACCCCAGGCAGGGTGGAGAGAGGACAGGGAGGGTTTTCAGGGTAAAATAATTGCCCCAGGAAGGTGGAGAGGGGACTGGGAGGGTTTTCACGGTAAAATAATTACCCCAGGCAGGGTGGAGGGGACAGGGAGGGTTATCAGGGTAAAATAATTACCCCAGGCAGGTTGGAGAGGGGACTGGGAGGTTTTTCAGGGTAAAATAATTACCCCAGGCAGGGTGAAGAGGGGACAGGGAGGGTTTTCAGGGTAAAATAATTACCCCAGGCAGGGTGGAGGGGACAGGGAGTGTTTTCAGGGTAAAATAATTACCACAGGCAGGGTGGAGAGGGGACAGGGAGGGTTTTCAGGGTAAATAATTACCCCAGGCAGGATCGAGAGGGGACAGGGAGGGTTCAGATGGCAGGTATGTGACATTAAAACACACTGATACAGTATATTATAGTACAGGTTGTATATTCAGATGGCAGGTATGTGACATTAAAACACACTGATACAGTATATTATAGTACAGGTTGTATATTCAGATGGCAGGTATGTGTCATTAAAACACACTGATACAGTATATTATAGTACAGGTTGTATATTCAGATGGCAGGTATGTGACATTAAAACACACTGATACAGTATATTATAGTACAGGTTGTATATTCAGATGGCAGGTATGTGTCATTGAAACACACTGATACAGTATATTATAGTACAGTATATTATAGTACAGGTTGTATATTCAGATGGCAGGTATGTGACATTAAAACACACTGATACAGTATATTATAGTACAGTATATTATAGTACAGGTTGTATATTCAGATGGCAGGTATGTGACATTAAAACACACTGATACAGTATATTATAGTACAGGTTGTATATTCAGATGGCAGGTATGTGTCATTAAAACACACTGATACAGTATATTATAGTACAGGTTGTATATTCAGATGGCAGGTATGTGTCATTGAAACACACTGATACAGTATATTATAGTACAGGTTGTATATTCAGATGGCAGGTATGTGTCATTAAAACACACTGATACAGTATATTATAGTACATTGTGGGCTGTATATTCAGATGGCAGGTATGTGACATTAAAACACACTGATACAGTATATTATAGTACAGGCTGTATATTCAGATGGCAGGTATGTGTCATTAAAACACACTGATACAGTATATTATAGTACAGTATATTATAGTACAGGTTGTATATTCAGATGGCAGGTATGTGACATTAAAACACACTGATACAGTATATTATAGTACAGGTTGTATATTCAGATGGCAGGTATGTGTCATTAAAACACACTGATACAGTATATTATAGTACAGTATATTATAGTACAGTATATTATAGTACAGTATATTATAGTACATTGTGGGCTGTATATTCAGATGGCAGGTATGTGACATTGAAACACTGATGCAGTATATTCTAGTACAGTATATTCTAGTACAGGCTGTATATTCAGATGGCAGGTATGTGTCATTAAAACACACTGATACAGTATATTATAGTACAGTATATTATAGTACAGGTTGTATATTCAGATGGCAGGTATGTGACATTAAAACACACTGATACAGTATATTATAGTACAGGTTGTATATTCAGATGGCAGGTATGTGTCATTAAAACACACTGATACAGTATATTATAGTACAGTATATTATAGTACAGGTTGTATATTCAGATGGCAGGTATGTGACATTAAAACACACTGATACAGTATATTATAGTACAGGTTGTATATTCAGATGGCAGGTATGTGTCATTAAAACACACTGATACAGTATATTATAGTACAGTATATTATAGTACAGGTTGTATATTCAGATGGCAGGTATGTGACATTAAAACACACTGATACAGTATATTATAGTACAGGTTGTATATTCAGATGGCAGGTATGTGACATTAAAACACACTGATACAGTATATTATAGTACAGTATATTATAGTACAGGTTGTATATTCAGATGGCAGGTATGTGACATTAAAACACACTGATACAGTATATTATAGTACAGGCTGTATATTCAGATGGCAGGTATGTGACATTAAAACACACTGATACAGTATATTATAGTACATTGTGGGCTGTATATTCAGATGGCAGGTATGTGACATTAAAACACACTGATACAGTATATTATAGTACAGTATATTATAGTACAGGTTGTATATTCAGATGGCAGGTATGTGACATTAAAACACACTGATACAGTATATTATAGTACAGGTTGTATATTCAGATGGCAGGTATGTGTCATTAAAACACACTGATACAGTATATTATAGTACAGTATATTATGTAAGGGATAATATCTGGCTAGGTGGTCATTGTCGGGAGATAATTCACCGACAGGGAGTTTAACCACCGAGGCGAAGCCGAGGTGGTTACACTCCCTGAAGGTGAATTATATCCCGACAATGACCACCTAGCCAGATATTATCCCGCTTATTACATGGCTAACTAACATAAATTAATCCATTGATCCAAAACACAACAAAAAAAGTATTCCATAACTTCGCGCTGGCTGCGTCTGCCCAGCTGCAGGGCTGAAGCACTGTCGGAAAACAAGGAAGTGAGTTGATCAAATAGAATCCATTTTCGGGTCCAGCTGCTTCGTCTATTTCTCGCTCAAATGTTTTCAAAAACATTTTTAAGAGCAATGTTTAGCTGTAAATTACATTGTGTGTCAGTAGTGTGTGTGTTTACATGGCTGTTATGTTGGAAACGGCAGTAAATCAAGCGGGCGCAGCCGCGCAGCTGGTGGTGCTCAGAGGGTTTGATTAGGCAGCGGTCATTATACAGCGGAGCGGTCATTATCATGAGATAACTCACCGCTGAATTAAGCGATTGACCAATCAGAATCAAGCATTCAACCAAGCCATGTAATAAAGTACAGTATATTATAGTACAGGTTGTATATTCAGATGGCAGGTATGTGTCATTAAAACACACTGATACAGTATATTATAGTACAGGTTGTATATTCAGATGGCAGGTATGTGACATTAAAACACACTGATACAGTATATTATAGTACAGGTTGTATATTCAGATGGCAGGTATGTGTCATTAAAACACACTGATACAGTATATTATAGTACAGGTTGTATATTCAGATGGCAGGTATGTGACATTAAAACACACTGATACAGTATATTATAGTACAGGTTGTATATTCAGATGGCAGGTATGTGACATTAAAACACACTGATACAGTATATTATAGTACAGGTTGTATATTCAGATGGCAGGTATGTGTCATTAAAACACACTGATACAGTATATTATAGTACAGTATATTATAGTACAGGTTGTATATTCAGATGGCAGGTATGTGTCATTAAAACACACTGATACAGTATATTATAGTACAGTATATTATAGTACAGGTTGTATATTCAGATGGCAGGTATGTGTCATTAAAACACACTGATACAGTATATTATAGTACAGTATATTATAGTACAGTATATTATAGTACAGTATATTATAGTACAGGTTGTATATTCAGATGGCAGGTATGTGTCATTAAAACACACTGATACAGTATATTATAGTACAGTATATTATAGTACAGTATATTATAGTACAGGTTGTATATTCAGATGGCAGGTATGTGTCATTAAAACACACTGATACAGTATATTATAGTACAGGCTGTATATTCAGATGGCAGGTATGTGACATTAAAACACACTGATACAGTATATTATAGTACAGTATATTATAGTACAGGTTGTATATTCAGATGGCAGGTATGTGTCATTAAAACACACTGATACAGTATATTATAGTACAGTATATTATAGTACAGGTTGTATATTCAGATGGCAGGTATGTGACATTAAAACACACTGATACAGTATATTATAGTACAGTATATTATAGTACAGGTTGTATATTCAGATGGCAGGTATGTGACATTAAAACACACTGATACAGTATATTATAGTACAGGCTGTATATTCAGATGGCAGGTATGTGTCATTAAAACACACTGATACAGTATATTATAGTACAGTATATTATAGTACAGGTTGTATATTCAGATGGCAGGTATGTGTCATTAAAACACACTGATACAGTATATTATAGTACAGGTTGTATATTCAGATGGCAGGTATGTGACATTAAAACACACTGATACAGTATATTATAGTACAGTATATTATAGTACAGTATATTATAGTACAGGTTGTATATTCAGATGGCAGGTATGTGACATTAAAACCCTGATACAGTATATTATAGTACAGGTTGTATATTCAGATGGCAGGTATGTGACATTAAAACACACTGATACAGTATATTATAGTACAGGTTGTATATTCAGATGGCAGGTATGTGTCATTGAAACACACTGATACAGTATATTATAGTACAGGTTGTATATTCAGATGGCAGGTATGTGACATTAAAACCCTGATACAGTATATTATAGTACAGGCTGTATATTCAGATGGCAGGTATGTGACATTAAAACACACTGATACAGTATATTATAGTACAGTATATTATAGTACAGGCTGTATATTCAGATGGCAGGTATGTGACATTAAAACACACTGATACAGTATATTATAGTACAGTATATTATAGTACAGGTTGTATATTCAGATGGCAGGTATGTGACATTGAAACACACTGATACAGTATATTATAGTACATTGTGGGCTGTATATTCAGATGGCAGGTATGTGACATTAAAACACACTGATACAGTATATTATAGTACATTGTGGGCTGTATATTCAGATGGCAGGTATGTGACATTAAAACACACTGATACAGTATATTATAGTACAGGCTGTATATTCAGATGGCAGGTATGTGACATTAAAACACACTGATACAGTATATTATAGTACAGTATATTATAGTACAGGTTGTATATTCAGATGGCAGGTATGTGACATTAAAACACACTGATACAGTATATTATAGTACAGTATATTATAGTACAGGCTGTATATTCAGATGGCAGGTATGTGTCATTAAAACACACTGATACAGTATATTATAGTACAGGTTGTATATTCAGATGGCAGGTATGTGACATTAAAACACACTGATACAGTATATTATAGTACAGTATATTATAGTACAGGTTGTATATTCAGATGGCAGGTATGTGACATTAAAACACACTGATACAGTATATTATAGTACAGGTTGTATATTCAGATGGCAGGTATGTGACATTAAAACACACTGATACAGTATATTATAGTACAGTATATTATAGTACAGGTTGTATATTCAGATGGCAGGTATGTGACATTAAAACACACTGATACAGTATATTATAGTACAGTATATTATAGTACAGGTTGTATATTCAGATGGCAGGTATGTGACATTAAAACACACTGATACAGTATATTATAGTACAGTATATTATAGTACAGGCTGTATATTCAGATGGCAGGTATGTGACATTAAAACACACTGATACAGTATATTATAGTACAGGTTGTATATTCAGATGGCAGGTATGTGTCATTAAAACACACTGATACAGTATATTATAGTACAGTATATTATAGTACAGTATATTATAGTACAGTATATTATAGTATATTGTGGGCTGTATATTCAGATGGCAGGTATGTGTCATTAAAACACACTGATACAGTATATTATAGTACAGTATATTATAGTACAGGTTGTATATTCAGATGGCAGGTATGTGTCATTAAAACACACTGATACAGTATATTATAGTACAGGTTGTATATTCAGATGGCAGGTATGTGTCATTAAAACACACTGATACAGTATATTATAGTACAGTATATTATAGTACAGGTTGTATATTCAGATGGCAGGTATGTGACATTAAAACACACTGATACAGTATATTATAGTACAGTATATTATAGTACAGGTTGTATATTCAGATGGCAGGTATGTGACATTAAAACACACTGATACAGTATATTATAGTATATTGTGGGCTGTATATTCAGATGGCAGGTATGTGACATTAAAACACACTGATACAGTATATTATAGTACAGGTTGTATATTCAGATGGCAGGTATGTGTCATTGAAACACACTGATACAGTATATTATAGTACAGGTTGTATATTCAGATGGCAGGTATGTGTCATTAAAACACACTGATACAGTATATTATAGTACAGGTTGTATATTCAGATGGCAGGTATGTGACATTAAAACACACTGATACAGTATATTATAGTACAGGTTGTATATTCAGATGGCAGGTATGTGACATTAAAACACACTGATACAGTATATTATAGTACAGGTTGTATATTCAGATGGCAGGTATGTGTCATTAAAACACACTGATACAGTATATTATAGTACAGTATATTATAGTACAGGTTGTATATTCAGATGGCAGGTATGTGACATTAAAACACACTGATACAGTATATTATAGTACAGGTTGTATATTCAGATGGCAGGTATGTGACATTAAAACACACTGATACAGTATATTATAGTACATTGTGGGCTGTATATTCAGATGGCAGGTATGTGACATTAAAACACACTGATACAGTATATTATAGTACAGTATATTATAGTACAGGCTGTATATTCAGATGGCAGGTATGTGACATTAAAACACACTGATACAGTATATTATAGTACAGTATATTATAGTACAGGTTGTATATTCAGATGGCAGGTATGTGTCATTGAAACACACTGATACAGTATATTATAGTACATTGTGGGCTGTATATTCAGATGGCAGGTATGTGACATTAAAACACACTGATACAGTATATTATAGTACAGTATATTATAGTACAGGCTGTATATTCAGATGGCAGGTATGTGACATTAAAACACACTGATACAGTATATTATAGTACAGTATATTATAGTACAGGTTGTATATTCAGATGGCAGGTATGTGACATTAAAACACACTGATACAGTATATTATAGTACAGTATATTATAGTACAGGTTGTATATTCAGATGGCAGGTATGTGACATTAAAACACACTGATACAGTATATTATAGTACAGTATATTATAGTACAGGTTGTATATTCAGATGGCAGGTATGTGTCATTAAAACACACTGATACAGTATATTATAGTACATTGTGGGCTGTATATTCAGATGGCAGGTATGTGACATTGAAACACTGATGCAGTATATTCTAGTACAGTATATTATAGTACAGGCTGTATATTCAGATGGCAGGTATGTGTCATTAAAACACACTGATACAGTATATTATAGTACAGTATATTATAGTACAGTATATTATAGTACAGGTTGTATATTCAGATGGCAGGTATGTGACATTAAAACACACTGATACAGTATATTATAGTACAGTATATTATAGTACAGGTTGTATATTCAGATGGCAGGTATGTGTCATTAAAACACACTGATACAGTATATTATAGTACAGTATATTATAGTACAGGTTGTATATTCAGATGGCAGGTATGTGACATTAAAACACACTGATACAGTATATTATAGTACAGTATATTATAGTACAGTATATTATAGTACAGGCTGTATATTCAGATGGCAGGTATGTGACATTAAAACACACTGATACAGTATATTATAGTACAGGTTGTATATTCAGATGGCAGGTATGTGACATTAAAACACACTGATACAGTATATTATAGTACAGGTTGTATATTCAGATGGCAGGTATGTGTCATTAAAACACACTGATACAGTATATTATAGTACAGGTTGTATATTCAGATGGCAGGTATGTGACATTAAAACACACTGATACAGTATATTATAGTACAGTATATTATAGTACAGTATATTATAGTACAGTATATTATAGTACATTGTGGGCTGTATATTCAGATGGCAGGTATGTGTCATTAAAACACACTGATACAGTATATTATAGTACAGTATATTATAGTACAGGTTGTATATTCAGATGGCAGGTATGTGTCATTAAAACACACTGATACAGTATATTATAGTACAGGTTGTATATTCAGATGGCAGGTATGTGTCATTAAAACACACTGATACAGTATATTATAGTACAGTATATTATAGTACAGGTTGTATATTCAGATGGCAGGTATGTGACATTAAAACACACTGATACAGTATATTATAGTACAGGCTGTATATTCAGATGGCAGGTATGTGACATTAAAACACACTGATACAGTATATTATAGTACAGTATATTATAGTACAGTATATTATAGTACATTGTGGGCTGTATATTCAGATGGCAGGTATGTGACATTAAAACACACTGATACAGTATATTATAGTACAGTATATTATAGTACAGTATATTATAGTACAGTATATTATAGTACAGTATATTATAGTACATTGTGGGCTGTATATTCAGATGGCAGGTATGTGACATTAAAACACACTGATACAGTATATTATAGTACAGTATATTATAGTACAGTATATTATAGTACATTGTGGGCTGTATATTCAGATGGCAGGTATGTGACATTAAAACACACTGATACAGTATATTATAGTACAGTATATTATAGTACAGTATATTATAGTACATTGTGGGCTGTATATTCAGATGGCAGGTATGTGACATTAAAACACACTGATACAGTATATTATAGTACAGTATATTATAGTACAGGTTGTATATTCAGATGGCAGGTATGTGTCATTAAAACACACTGATACAGTATATTATAGTACAGTATATTATAGTACAGTATATTATAGTACAGTATATTATAGTACAGGTTGTATATTCAGATGGCAGGTATGTGACATTAAAACACACTGATACAGTATATTATAGTACAGGCTGTATATTCAGATGGCAGGTATGTGTCATTAAAACACACTGATACAGTATATTATAGTACAGTATATTATAGTACAGTATATTATAGTACAGTATATTATAGTACAGGTTGTATATTCAGATGGCAGGTATGTGACATTAAAACACACTGATACAGTATATTATAGTACAGGTTGTATATTCAGATGGCAGGTATGTGACATTAAAACACACTGATACAGTATATTATAGTACAGGTTGTATATTCAGATGGCAGGTATGTGTCATTAAAACACACTGATACAGTATATTATAGTACAGTATATTATAGTACAGGTTGTATATTCAGATGGCAGGTATGTGTCATTAAAACACACTGATACAGTATATTATAGTACAGGTTGTATATTCAGATGGCAGGTATGTGTCATTAAAACACACTGATACAGTATATTATAGTACAGTATATTATAGTACAGGCTGTATATTCAGATGGCAGGTATGTGTCATTAAAACACACTGATACAGTATATTATAGTACAGTATATTATAGTACAGGTTGTATATTCAGATGGCAGGTATGTGTCATTAAAACACACTGATACAGTATATTATAGTACAGGTTGTATATTCAGATGGCAGGTATGTGTCATTAAAACACACTGATACAGTATATTATAGTACAGGTTGTATATTCAGATGGCAGGTATGTGTCATTAAAACACACTGATACAGTATATTATAGTACAGTATATTATAGTACAGGCTGTATATTCAGATGGCAGGTATGTGTCATTAAAACACACTGATACAGTATATTATAGTACAGTATATTATAGTACAGGTTGTATATTCAGATGGCAGGTATGTGTCATTAAAACACACTGATACAGTATATTATAGTACAGGTTGTATATTCAGATGGCAGGTATGTGTCATTAAAACACACTGATACAGTATATTATAGTACAGGTTGTATATTCAGATGGCAGGTATGTGTCATTGAAACACACTGATACAGTATATTATAGTACAGTATATTATAGTACAGGTTGTATATTCAGATGGCAGGTATGTGACATTAAAACACACTGATACAGTATATTATAGTACAGGTTGTATATTCAGATGGCAGGTATGTGACATTGAAACACTGATGCAGTATATTATAGTACAGTATATTATAGTACAGGTTGTATATTCAGATGGCAGGTATGTGTCATTAAAACACACTGATACAGTATATTATAGTACAGGTTGTATATTCAGATGGCAGGTATGTGTCATTGAAACACACTGATACAGTATATTATAGTACAGTATATTATAGTACAGGTTGTATATTCAGATGGCAGGTATGTGTCATTGAAACACACTGATACAGTATATTATAGTACAGTATATTATAGTACAGGTTGTATATTCAGATGGCAGGTATGTGACATTAAAACACACTGATACAGTATATTATAGTACAGTATATTATAGTACAGGTTGTATATTCAGATGGCAGGTATGTGTCATTAAAACACACTGATACAGTATATTATAGTACAGTATATTATAGTACAGGTTGTATATTCAGATGGCAGGTATGTGACATTAAAACACACTGATACAGTATATTATAGTACAGGTTGTATATTCAGATGGCAGGTATGTGACATTGAAACACTGATGCAGTATATTCTAGTACAGTATATTCTAGTACAGGCTGTATATTCAGATGGCAGGTATGTGACATTAAAACACACTGATACAGTATATTATAGTACAGTATATTATAGTACAGGTTGTATATTCAGATGGCAGGTATGTGACATTGAAACACTGATGCAGTATATTCTAGTACAGTATATTCTAGTACAGGCTGTATATTCAGATGGCAGGTATGTGACATTAAAACACACTGATACAGTATATTATAGTACAGTATATTATAGTACAGGTTGTATATTCAGATGGCAGGTATGTGACATTAAAACACACTGATACAGTATATTATAGTACAGGTTGTATATTCAGATGGCAGGTATGTGACATTAAAACACACTGATACAGTATATTATAGTACAGGTTGTATATTCAGATGGCAGGTATGTGACATTAAAACACACTGATACAGTATATTATAGTACAGTATATTATAGTACAGGTTGTATATTCAGATGGCAGGTATGTGACATTAAAACACACTGATACAGTATATTATAGTACAGTATATTATAGTACAGTATATTATAGTACAGTATATTATAGTACATTGTGGGCTGTATATTCAGATGGCAGGTATGTGACATTAAAACACACTGATACAGTATATTATAGTACAGGTTGTATATTCAGATGGCAGGTATGTGTCATTGAAACACACTGATACAGTATATTATAGTACAGTATATTATAGTACAGGTTGTATATTCAGATGGCAGGTATGTGACATTAAAACACACTGATACAGTATATTATAGTACAGGTTGTATATTCAGATGGCAGGTATGTGACATTGAAACACTGATGCAGTATATTATAGTACAGTATATTATAGTACAGGTTGTATATTCAGATGGCAGGTATGTGTCATTAAAACACACTGATACAGTATATTATAGTACAGGTTGTATATTCAGATGGCAGGTATGTGTCATTGAAACACACTGATACAGTATATTATAGTACAGTATATTATAGTACAGGTTGTATATTCAGATGGCAGGTATGTGTCATTGAAACACACTGATACAGTATATTATAGTACAGTATATTATAGTACAGGTTGTATATTCAGATGGCAGGTATGTGACATTAAAACACACTGATACAGTATATTATAGTACAGTATATTATAGTACAGGTTGTATATTCAGATGGCAGGTATGTGTCATTAAAACACACTGATACAGTATATTATAGTACAGTATATTATAGTACAGGTTGTATATTCAGATGGCAGGTATGTGACATTAAAACACACTGATACAGTATATTATAGTACAGGTTGTATATTCAGATGGCAGGTATGTGACATTGAAACACTGATGCAGTATATTCTAGTACAGTATATTCTAGTACAGGCTGTATATTCAGATGGCAGGTATGTGACATTAAAACACACTGATACAGTATATTATAGTACAGTATATTATAGTACAGGTTGTATATTCAGATGGCAGGTATGTGACATTGAAACACTGATGCAGTATATTCTAGTACAGTATATTCTAGTACAGGCTGTATATTCAGATGGCAGGTATGTGACATTAAAACACACTGATACAGTATATTATAGTACAGTATATTATAGTACAGGTTGTATATTCAGATGGCAGGTATGTGACATTAAAACACACTGATACAGTATATTATAGTACAGGTTGTATATTCAGATGGCAGGTATGTGACATTAAAACACACTGATACAGTATATTATAGTACAGGTTGTATATTCAGATGGCAGGTATGTGACATTAAAACACACTGATACAGTATATTATAGTACAGTATATTATAGTACAGGTTGTATATTCAGATGGCAGGTATGTGACATTAAAACACACTGATACAGTATATTATAGTACAGTATATTATAGTACAGTATATTATAGTACAGTATATTATAGTACATTGTGGGCTGTATATTCAGATGGCAGGTATGTGACATTAAAACACACTGATACAGTATATTATAGTACAGTATATTATAGTACAGGTTGTATATTCAGATGGCAGGTATGTGTCATTAAAACACACTGATACAGTATATTATAGTACAGTATATTATAGTACAGTATATTATAGTACAGTATATTATAGTACATTGTGGGCTGTATATTCAGATGGCAGGTATGTGACATTAAAACACACTGATACAGTATATTATAGTACAGGTTGTATATTCAGATGGCAGGTATGTGACATTAAAACACACTGATACAGTATATTATAGTACAGTATATTATAGTACAGGTTGTATATTCAGATGGCAGGTATGTGACATTAAAACACACTGATACAGTATATTATAGTACAGTATATTATAGTACAGGTTGTATATTCAGATGGCAGGTATGTGTCATTAAAACACACTGATACAGTATATTATAGTACAGGTTGTATATTCAGATGGCAGGTATGTGACATTAAAACACACTGATACAGTATATTATAGTACAGTATATTATAGTACAGTATATTATAGTACAGGTTGTATATTCAGATGGCAGGTATGTGTCATTAAAACACACTGATACAGTATATTATAGTACAGTATATTATAGTACAGGTTGTATATTCAGATGGCAGGTATGTGTCATTAAAACACACTGATACAGTATATTATAGTACAGGTTGTATATTCAGATGGCAGGTATGTGTCATTAAAACACACTGATACAGTATATTATAGTACAGGTTGTATATTCAGATGGCAGGTATGTGACATTAAAACACACTGATACAGTATATTATAGTACAGTATATTATAGTACAGGTTGTATATTCAGATGGCAGGTATGTGACATTAAAACACACTGATACAGTATATTATAGTACAGGTTGTATATTCAGATGGCAGGTATGTGACATTAAAACACACTGATACAGTATATTATAGTACAGTATATTATAGTACAGTATATTATAGTACATTGTGGGCTGTATATTCAGATGGCAGGTATGTGTCATTAAAACACACTGATACAGTATATTATAGTACAGGTTGTATATTCAGATGGCAGGTATGTGACATTAAAACACACTGATACAGTATATTATAGTACAGTATATTATAGTACAGGTTGTATATTCAGATGGCAGGTATGTGACATTAAAACACACTGATACAGTATATTATAGTACAGGTTGTATATTCAGATGGCAGGTATGTGTCATTAAAACACACTGATACAGTATATTATAGTACAGTATATTATAGTACAGGCTGTATATTCAGATGGCAGGTATGTGTCATTAAAACACACTGATACAGTATATTATAGTACAGTATATTATAGTACAGGTTGTATATTCAGATGGCAGGTATGTGTCATTAAAACACACTGATACAGTATATTATAGTACAGGTTGTATATTCAGATGGCAGGTATGTGACATTAAAACACACTGATACAGTATATTATAGTACAGTATATTATAGTACAGGTTGTATATTCAGATGGCAGGTATGTGACATTAAAACACACTGATACAGTATATTATAGTAAACTAAACAAAATACATACATACATACATGGATGCACCTGGGACGTATCCTCAGTGATGTATCCTAATAGTAAGAGAAATCTATGAAAATCTGGGAATTAAATCGTTACCAATTCTTCACCAATGTGTTTCTAAAGGTGTCTAATAACATGTACTAAAAGTTTGAAATTCAACTCCCGTGGGAAAGTTGAGTTATTAGCATAATATGTGACCATACCCTTAACATCCTATATAAGGCAAAAAAGTCCAAATTTCATCATTCTTTAAGTAACATGTGACATATGAAACTAGGGTGTTTGCATGATTCTGAATTCATTCCAAGCATTAGTTTTGCACAAAAAACACTCCTTGGGAGGAAAACGGCCACACAAACGTGATGAGGTCAGCACATTTGGTCAAGTGGATATGGCCTAATTTAGCCCAAGGAGTGTTTTTTGTGCAAAACTAATGCTTGGAATGGATTCAGAATCATGAAAACCCCCTAGTTTCATATGTCACATGCTACTTAAAGAATGATGAAATTTGGACTTTTTTGCCTTATATAGGATGTTAAGGCTATGGTCACATATTATGCTAATAACTCAACTTTCCCACGGGAGTTGAATTTCAAACTTTTAGTACATGTTAATAGACACCTTTAGAAACACATTGGTGAAGAAATTTCTTGGTAACGATTTAGTTCCCAGATTGGTCAAATACCTGATAAAATGCCCTTACTATAAGGTCATCGGGGTTTCGGGTCTCCCAACATCATACCCCTCACTCAGGTGACCCAGCCGGGGTGATCAAGTCCCGACTTACGTCCCAGTAGCTACCCTTGATCAGTCCCATTAGGGAAAAACCAGGGCCACACAATCCGTTCTTCCTGAACTACTCTGCCGGGACTGGGAGGTACCATTCTGGCGCGTGGAAGGACTAGGCTCTGTGGGTTGACTCCTGTCCGGGCCCCTCCTACGTCTCACCAGGTCCACTCCTGCTCTCACCAGGTCATGCCCTGTGCGTTGCACCAGACTCCCAGCACCAGGCACTTTATTCAGGAATGGTGGATTCTCGAGCCGCAACAGTTCCGCAGGCTCCACCTTGCCCTTGGTGGTGCCGCAGGCTCCGCTTGAGGCTTGAATGGCCCTCCTAAAGGCCTCACCATGGGTTTGTTGGGCTTCTTCCTCACGGAAGACACAGGCTGGGGCGCCAACCCATACTGCTCCCGGGTGCCGTCTAATTTCCGGCTGCCACCCGTCTCTCCGGTGGTCAGTACAGTACAGTATATTATAGTACATTGTGGGTTGTATATTCAGATGGCAGGTATGTGTCATTAAAACACACTGATACAGTATATTATAGTACAGCTCTATTGCTAACCTGTCTGTCACTCCTCTTTCCAGTGAAAAGGGTAAGAAACTCTCTGATCACTACTTCATGTCCTACTCTCTCTCTCTCTCCTCTCCCCCCTCACAGCCCCTCCCTACCCACATGATTTCCTCACGTCACAATCTTCGCTCACTTTCCTCCACTGATCTTTCCTCTTCTGTTCTCTCTGCTCTCCCTGCCCCTGAATCCTTTGCTCTTCTATCCCCTGATACCGCCACAGATCTTCTTTTCTCTACTCTATCCTCTTCTCTCGACCATCTCTGTCCCCTCACCACCAGGCCTGCACGCCAAACTCCACCTGCCCCCTGGTTGTCGGACTCAGTGCGGACTGAGAGACGGAGCCTGAGAGCGGCTGAGCGCAAATGGAGAAATGGCAACCTCCCGGAGGACCTTCTCACCTTCCAATCTCTCATTTCTACTTTTTCCTCCTCTCTATCAGCTGCTAAAGCTGCTTTTTTCTGCACTAAAATTCAGGCTTCTGCTTCCAACCCTAAAAAACTCTTTGAAACTTTCTCCTCTCTCCTACAACCACCACCCCCTCCTCCCTCCTCGTCCCTCCTCCCTGACGATTTCGCCAACTTCTTTGACAAGAAGGTGAACGATATCCGATCCTCCTTCCCTCCTCCCCCGGCTGGTGCCCTGCGCACTACCCACACCCGTCTGCCTGCCACCCCCCCCTCTCTACCTTCATCTACTCCTCTTCCCCCCCCCATCCCCTCTCTATCCCACTTCTCTCCCCTCTCCCCTAACGAGGTCCTTCTCCTTGTTACCTCTAGTCGCCCCACCTCATGCTCTCTGGACCCGGTCCCATCCACTCTGTTGCAGTCTATTGCACCTGAACTTCTTCCCTTCTTAACCCACCTTATTAACACCTCTCTGACATCTGGCTACTTTCCCTCTACTTTCAAGACTGCCAGAGTCACCCCCCTCCTGAAGAAACCGACACTTGACCCCTCTGAGATCAAGAACTACAGACCGGTTTCCCTTCTATCCTTCCTATCTAAAACTCTCGAACGTGCTGTCTTTAAACAACTGTCCTCCTATCTCCACCAGAACAACCTCCTGGACTCCAACCAGTCTGGTTTCAAAGTGGGTCACTCGACAGAGACTGCCCTGCTGGCAGTGACGGAGTCGCTCCATGCCGCTAGAGCGAACTCTCTCTCCTCCGTCCTGATACTCCTGGACCTGTCTGCAGCGTTCGACACGGTGAACCATCAGATCCTCCTCTCCACCCTCGAGGGGATGGGTGTCTCAGGCTCTGCACTCTCCCTGTTTGCATCCTACCTGACGGGTCGCTCCTACCAGGTGATGCTGAGAGGGTCTGTGTCAGAACCACACAGGCTCACAACTGGGGTTCCCCAAGGCTCGGTTCTGGGTCCTCTTCTTTTCTCTCTCTACACTACATCTCTGGGTGCTGTCATCCACTCCCATGGCTTTTCCTACCACTGCTATGCCGATGACACCCAGCTGATCCTCTCATTCCCCCCCTCTGATACCCAAGTGGAGGCACGCATTGCTGCTTGTCTGGCTGACATCTCGGCGTGGATGTCGACAAACCACCTGAAGCTCAACCTGGACAAAACCGAGCTGATGTTCCTCCCGGGGAAGGGCTGTCCGCACCGAGACATGGCCATCACCATTGATAATGCTGTGGTGACCTCAACTCGGACTGCGAAAAATCTGGGTGTGACCCTGGATGATCAACTGACGTTCTCGGCAAACATCGCATCAGTGACAAGGTCCTGCAGATTCCTCCTCTACAACATCAGGAGGATTCGCCCCTTCCTCACGGAGAAGGCAGCCCAGGTGCTCATCCAGGCTCTCGTCATCTCCCGCCTGGACTACTGCAACTCCCTCCTTGCTGGTGCTCCGGCATCTGCCATCAGACCTCTGGAGCTTGTTCAGAAAGCTGCGGCTCGTCTGGTGTTCAACCGCCCCAAGTTCTCCCACACAACCATCCTTCTCCGTTCTCTACACTGGCTCCCCGTAGCGGCCCGCATCCAGTTCAAAACCCTGGTGTTAGCCTATAGGGCAGTGAAAGGAACAGCTCCTTCCTACCTCCGGGCTATGGTCGATGCCTACACCCCTGCCCGACCACTTCGGTCTGCCACCTCGGGGCGACTGATTGCCTCGTCACTCAAGGGTCCTTCTGGCCGATCCACACGGTCACGACTCTTTTCTGTTCTGGCCCCACAGTGGTGGAATGAACTCCCCACTGATGTTAGGACAGCAGAGTCACTGCCCATATTTCGCCGCAGGCTGAAAACCCACCTCTTCAGGAAACACTACCCTTCCTCTCTGCCTGACCTACTTGTTGTTAACTAGTTGTACGAACGCTTGTCTTCTATTGTTGTATTGTTTATTGGATCTTGTTTAGTCGATACACTTAATTGTTTTAGCTCATGCTCATTTGATTTAGCTATTTTGTCTCATCTGGTTAAGGAAATAGGTAGCTGATATATTGCACTTTTACCTTAGCGCTAGGTATACTCTTGGTTGCTTGTTTTTGCAGAAAATGCACTAAAGACTTCTGGTGATTAGTAGTTTTTGTTCCCTACCTATGTTGAATACACTTATTGTAAGTCGCTTTGGATAAAAGCGTCTGCTAAATGACTGTAATGTAATGTACAGTATATTCTAGTACAGGCTGTATATTCAGATGGCAGGTATGTGACATTAAAACACACTGATACAGTATATTATAGTACAGGTTGTATATTCAGATGGAAGGTATGTGACATTAAAACACACTGATACAGTATATTATAGTACAGTATATTATAGTACATTGTGGGTTGTATATTCAGATGGCAGGTATGTGTCATTAAAACACACTGATACAGTATATTATAGTACAGGTTGTATATTCAGATGGCAGGTATGTGTCATTAAAACACACTGATACAGTATATTATAGTACAGTATATTATAGTACAGGTTGTATATTCAGATGGCAGGTATGTGTCATTAAAACACACTGATACAGTATATTATAGTACAGTATATTATAGTACAGGTTGTATATTCAGATGGCAGGTATGTGTCATTAAAACACACTGATACAGTATATTATAGTACATTGTGGGTTGTATATTCAGATGGCAGGTATGTGTCATTAAAACACACTGATACAGTATATTATAGTACAGGTTGTATATTCAGATGGCAGGTATGTGTCTGTGAGAGGGAGGATGACTGAGTTAAGCAGTCACACCTGGCCTGAGTCAAACTAGAACTGGACTCAGAGCTGGGTGTGGCTGCGCACCTGTTGTGCATGGACTTGATCAAGGCACAACAGGATAAATCAGTCATCTCCACAAACACTCAGGGAAGAGCCTCTGTCCGGACGGTGGAGAGCTATTTGCTCTCCTGTGTATTAATATTATTGTGTATAATTCCCTGCACATGGAGGAATAAACGTTCAACTTAAGGAAGCTGCCCTGTCATGTGTCCTTCCTTGCCCTGGGTAGTGACTAGTCGGTCACATTTGGAGCCTGAACAGGGACATGGAGGGACAGCAGTGAACTCCTGGGACTCTGCGGAGGTGCAGCAGAACACTGCCACTCTTCAGCAGCATCAGTTTCAGGCATAGCTTGCTATCGACACACGCCTGCAACAGGCAGAGGCACAGCGGCAGCAGTTGGACCAAGCAAAGGAAAGGCCGATGGACAGCAGTTACCGGCGCAATCACCAGCGCCTTTTGCAAGGACTACAGTACTTGCATGAAATGACGGGGCCACTGAGCCGGGCTACGTGTGAACGGCATCCTGGTGAGGACCAGCCACCCAGTGTCCTGGTGAGGACCAACGAGCCCGACTACAGGTCCCAGCAATCTGGTCATCGGCCTAGCTACAAACCCCAGCACTCCTCGGCAGCAGTGGAAGGCAACAGAGTTGTCAACCTGAGGGTGGGTAAGCAGAGCATCAGCCACCGTGGACAACGGCCTGCAGCTGGAGAACCCACCAACAAGCCACCATCGTGACTCCACTGGTGAGCCTCCTCCCAGCCTGTCCAAGCAGCCCCTGCAGCAGCATAAGCCCGAACCACCTCTGCCAACCTGGTCAGCAGCCCATGCCTCTGGTCTCCAGGAGTGAGGGGGAGGGTGGGGGG
Organism: Electrona antarctica; assembly: GCF_951216825.1. Classification (NCBI taxonomy): domain Eukaryota; kingdom Metazoa; phylum Chordata; class Actinopteri; order Myctophiformes; family Myctophidae; genus Electrona; species Electrona antarctica. The sequence goes on from NW_027638165.1 coordinate 283,906, forward strand.
CTGGACATTGGGGAAGTGTGTGGGACAATGTTGATTGAGGGGTTTTATTATTTTAGGTATAGCAACCCTGTTTCAGAGTCTGTTGTTGTTTATGTTAGGAATGGTAACCCTGTGTCAGAGTCTGGTGTTAAGATTTTGTTTTGCTTGGTATGGGGGGGGGGGGGGGGGGGGAGTAGGTTTCGGCTGGGGATTCTCCCCAGCCTCAGTTTAACGAGGGGGGTATGTGAGAGGGAGGATGACTGAGTTAAGCAGTCACACCTGGCCTGAGTCAAACTAGAACTGGACTCAGAGCTGGGTGTGGCTGCGCACCTGTTGTGCATGGACTTGATCAAGGCACAACAGGATAAATCAGTCATCTCCACAAACACTCAGGGAAGAGCCTCTGTCCGGACGGTGGAGAGCTATTTGCTCTCCTGTGTATTAATATTATTGTGTATAATTCCCTGCACATGGAGGAATAAACGCTCAACTTAAGGAAGCTGCCCTGTGTTGTGTCCTTCCTTGCCCTGGGTAGTGACTAGTCGGTCACATTTGGTCCTCCATGTGCAGGGAATTATACACAATAATATTAATACACAGGAGAGCAAATAGCTCTCCACCGTCCGGACAGAGGCTCTTCCCTGAGTGTTTGTGGAGATGACTGATTGTCTCCACCAGGCCGAAGGCATGGGGAGAGAGTATGTTTTGCACTCCGTGTGTGTGTGTCCGTCCGTGTGTGTGTCCGTCCGTGTGTCCTTCCGTCCGTCCGTTACCAGCTAATCTCCGGCACCGTTAACCCGGTCGATGCCAAACTTTGCACACACACTCCCTAGATGCCAACGATGAACGTCTGCCCCGCATTTTCCAGAACGGCCTGTTATAGCGCCACCATGAGGCAGCTTTTCACATTTGTTACCTAAAACTGCACCGATCTGCGTGAAACGTTGCATGCACACTCCCTAGAGGCCAAGGACAAACCTTTCACCTGCATTTTCCGCATCTGCCTTTTATAGCGCCACCAGGAGGCCGACTTTTGTAAAACACATTTTTGGATATTACTCCTCCAGATTCTGTCCAAAAATCTCACAAATCGTTACACAGTATCTCTATGGTCATGTGCTCAAGTCGGATCTGTCCGATATTTCATATTCCACCCTAATTGGCTACAATTGCCTTTCACAGTTTGCAAGATTGCCCCGTTTTGAACAAAAGCCTCAAATCATGAACACAGCATGCAATTTACGTGAAATCTTTCACATTTTCTTACTAGGCTGAGGAATATATCCCACCCTTTTCACATTGGCCTGTTATAGCGCCACCAACAGGTTGATTTTTGCAAAACAGGTTCATTGGAACAAAATGCCTCAAATCATCCAATTGCCATACAAGGCAAACATGTTTATATTACTACTAAACATTTTGCCAAACATCTCACAGTCCTATCCTCCTGGTGGAGACCTGTGCCCAGAAGGGCACTTTTTCTAGTTTATCCTGTTGTGCCTTGATCAAGTCCATGCACAACAGGTGCGCAGCCACACCCAGCTCTGAGTCCAGTTCTAGTTTGACTCAGGCCAGGTGTGACTGCTTAACTCAGTCATCCTCCCTCTCACAGTGTCATTAAAACACACTGATACAGTATATTATAGTACAGGTTGTATATTCAGATGGCAGGTGTGTCATTAAAACACACTGATACAGTATATTATAGTACATTGTGGGCTGTATATTCAGATGGCAGGTATGTGTCATTAAAACACACTGATACAGTATATTATAGTACAGGCTGTATATTCAGATGGCAGGTATGTGACATTAAAACACACTGATACAGTATATTATAGTACAGTATATTATAGTACAGGTTGTATATTCAGATGGCAGGTATGTGTCATTAAAACACACTGATACAGTATATTATAGTACAGGTTGTATATTCAGATGGCAGGTATGTGTCATTAAAACACACTGATACAGTATATTATAGTACAGTATATTATAGTACAGGTTGTATATTCAGATGGCAGGTATGTGTCATTAAAACACACTGATACAGTATATTACAGTACAGGTTGTATATTCAGATGGCAGGTATGTGTCATTAAAACACACTGATACAGTATATTATAGTACATTGTGGGCTGTATATTCAGATGGCAGGTATGTGCCATTGAAACACACTGATGCAGTATATTATAGTACATTGTGGGCTGTATATTCAGATGGCAGGTATGTGCCATTGAAACACACTGATGCAGTATATTATAGTACATTGTGGGCTGTATATTCAGATGGCAGGTATGTGTCATTGAAACACTGATGCAGTATATTATAGTACATTGTGGGCTGTATATTCAGATGGCAGGTATGTGACATTGAAAAGGACAAATCAAACATATGGGACACTTTATTAGAACACAAACTAAATGGCTACAGCCTCAGTAATGGACCAGTGAAAGTATTTTATGAGTATTTTATGATGCCTCTCATAGGGATTGCATTGACAGCTGCAGTACAGCGTTCTAACGGACATGAAGTGCTGGTCCGCCCCCTACCAGGGCCCAGGAAATGATTCCCCGTTCTTTTTCCTCAGACATTTCAAAAAGTATTTATTTAAAGACCTTTTAAGCCTCGTACAAAGCCAACTCGAGTTGTGACAAATCATAACAAACACAATTTTTCGGGCCGAACAAATAATTAGAAGAAAACGGCAAGTTACAACACTTTTTTTTGTTGTTTTTCTTCTTTGTAATTATTTGTTCGGTCCAAAATGTTGTGTTTGTTGTCATGATTTGTCACAACTCGAGTTGTCTTTGTCCGCGGCGTAAACGTCTTTAAATAAATACTTTTTGAAAAGCCTGTAAATGAACGAGGAATTCACTTCTAGGTCTCGCGTCGTCATGAAAGGGGGCGGGACTGAAAGGGGGCGGGACTGCGACGCTCTATACAGGATAGAGTACGGACAGCCCCGCCCCCTGCTATTCATTTCAATGGAAGTTGCTCAGTGGCGTTTTGAAGCACCCTGAGGAACGCCAGAAGAACCGTTATTTATACCAACATGTCTCCAGCGACTGGAAGTTGAGAACGGACCTCGAATTAGTGTTATGTACATGACGTCACTGAACGTCCGTCCACCTCCAGGAACGTGCTGCTGGGGGCGGGGTCTTGGGTCATCACTCCACACAGGCTCCTCCCCCTCTGGCGCCCTGAGAGGTCACATGACAAACCTCCACCTGAGCTCCGAGCGTCGTCAGCTCGTCCAACCAGATTTGCTGCTTCTGAGACAGACGGTCGCTGGGTCCCTTCACCTCCACCAGCTGTCAATCATTAAATCATTAACCAATCAGTACAGTCGCTGGGTCCCTTCACCTCCACCAGCTGTCAATCATTAAATCATTAACCAATCAGTACAGTCGCTGGGTCCCTTCACCTCCACCAGCTGTCAATCAATCATTAACCAATCAGTACGGTCGCTGGGTCCCTTCACCTCCACCAGCTGTCAATCAATCATTAACCAATCAGTACAGTCGCTGGGTCCCTTCACCTCCACCAGCTGTCAATCAATCATTAACCAATCAGTACAGTCGCTGGGTCCCTTCACCTCCACCAGCTGTCAATCATTACATCATTAACCAATCAGTACAGTCGCTGGGTCCCTTCACCTCCACCAGCTGTCAATCATTAAATCATTAACCAATCAGTACAGTCGCTGGGTCCCTTCACCTCCACCAGCTGTGAATCAATCATTAACCAATCAGTACGGTCGCTGGGTCCCTTCACCTCCACCAGCTGTCAATCAATCATTAACCAATCAGTACAGTCGCTGGGTCCCTTCACCTCCACCAGCTGTCAATCAATCATTAACCAATCAGTACGGTCGCTGGGTCCCTTCACCTCCACCAGCTGTCAATCAATCATTAACCAATCAGTACGGTCGCTGGGTCCCTTCACCTCCACCAGCTGTCAATCAATCAATCATTAACCAATCAGTACGGTCGCTGGGTCCCTTCACCTCCACCAGCTGTCAATTAATCAATCATTAACCAATCAGTACAGTCGCTGGGTCCCTTCACCTCCACCAGCTGTCAATCAATCAATCATTAAAACAGGTTCATTGGAACAAAATGCCTCAAATCATCCAATTGCCATACAAGGCAAACATGTTTATATTACTACTAAACATTTTGCCAAACATCTCACAGTCCTATCCTCCTGGTGGAGACCTGTGCCCAGAAGGGCACTTTTTCTAGTTTATCCTGTTGTGCCTTGATCAAGTCCATGCACAACAGGTGCGCAGCCACACCCAGCTCTGAGTCCAGTTCTAGTTTGACTCAGGCCAGGTGTGACTGCTTAACTCAGTCATCCTCCCTCTCACAGTGTCATTAAAACACACTGATACAGTATATTATAGTACAGGTTGTATATTCAGATGGCAGGTGTGTCATTAAAACACACTGATACAGTATATTATAGTACATTGTGGGCTGTATATTCAGATGGCAGGTATGTGTCATTAAAACACACTGATACAGTATATTATAGTACAGGCTGTATATTCAGATGGCAGGTATGTGACATTAAAACACACTGATACAGTATATTATAGTACAGTATATTATAGTACAGGTTGTATATTCAGATGGCAGGTATGTGTCATTAAAACACACTGATACAGTATATTATAGTACAGGTTGTATATTCAGATGGCAGGTATGTGTCATTAAAACACACTGATACAGTATATTATAGTACAGTATATTATAGTACAGGTTGTATATTCAGATGGCAGGTATGTGTCATTAAAACACACTGATACAGTATATTACAGTACAGGTTGTATATTCAGATGGCAGGTATGTGTCATTAAAACACACTGATACAGTATATTATAGTACATTGTGGGCTGTATATTCAGATGGCAGGTATGTGCCATTGAAACACACTGATGCAGTATATTATAGTACATTGTGGGCTGTATATTCAGATGGCAGGTATGTGCCATTGAAACACACTGATGCAGTATATTATAGTACATTGTGGGCTGTATATTCAGATGGCAGGTATGTGTCATTGAAACACTGATGCAGTATATTATAGTACATTGTGGGCTGTATATTCAGATGGCAGGTATGTGACATTGAAAAGGACAAATCAAACATATGGGACACTTTATTAGAACACAAACTAAATGGCTACAGCCTCAGTAATGGACCAGTGAAAGTATTTTATGAGTATTTTATGATGCCTCTCATAGGGATTGCATTGACAGCTGCAGTACAGCGTTCTAACGGACATGAAGTGCTGGTCCGCCCCCTACCAGGGCCCAGGAAATGATTCCCCGTTCTTTTTCCTCAGACATTTCAAAAAGTATTTATTTAAAGACCTTTTAAGCCTCGTACAAAGCCAACTCGAGTTGTGACAAATCATAACAAACACAATTTTTCGGGCCGAACAAATAATTAGAAGAAAACGGCAAGTTACAACACTTTTTTTTGTTGTTTTTCTTCTTTGTAATTATTTGTTCGGTCCAAAATGTTGTGTTTGTTGTCATGATTTGTCACAACTCGAGTTGTCTTTGTCCGCGGCGTAAACGTCTTTAAATAAATACTTTTTGAAAAGCCTGTAAATGAACGAGGAATTCACTTCTAGGTCTCGCGTCGTCATGAAAGGGGGCGGGACTGAAAGGGGGCGGGACTGCGACGCTCTATACAGGATAGAGTACGGACAGCCCCGCCCCCTGCTATTCATTTCAATGGAAGTTGCTCAGTGGCGTTTTGAAGCACCCTGAGGAACGCCAGAAGAACCGTTATTTATACCAACATGTCTCCAGCGACTGGAAGTTGAGAACGGACCTCGAATTAGTGTTATGTACATGACGTCACTGAACGTCCGTCCACCTCCAGGAACGTGCTGCTGGGGGCGGGGTCTTGGGTCATCACTCCACACAGGCTCCTCCCCCTCTGGCGCCCTGAGAGGTCACATGACAAACCTCCACCTGAGCTCCGAGCGTCGTCAGCTCGTCCAACCAGATTTGCTGCTTCTGAGACAGACGGTCGCTGGGTCCCTTCACCTCCACCAGCTGTCAATCATTAAATCATTAACCAATCAGTACAGTCGCTGGGTCCCTTCACCTCCACCAGCTGTCAATCATTAAATCATTAACCAATCAGTACAGTCGCTGGGTCCCTTCACCTCCACCAGCTGTCAATCAATCATTAACCAATCAGTACGGTCGCTGGGTCCCTTCACCTCCACCAGCTGTCAATCAATCATTAACCAATCAGTACAGTCGCTGGGTCCCTTCACCTCCACCAGCTGTCAATCAATCATTAACCAATCAGTACAGTCGCTGGGTCCCTTCACCTCCACCAGCTGTCAATCATTACATCATTAACCAATCAGTACAGTCGCTGGGTCCCTTCACCTCCACCAGCTGTCAATCATTAAATCATTAACCAATCAGTACAGTCGCTGGGTCCCTTCACCTCCACCAGCTGTGAATCAATCATTAACCAATCAGTACGGTCGCTGGGTCCCTTCACCTCCACCAGCTGTCAATCAATCATTAACCAATCAGTACAGTCGCTGGGTCCCTTCACCTCCACCAGCTGTCAATCAATCATTAACCAATCAGTACGGTCGCTGGGTCCCTTCACCTCCACCAGCTGTCAATCAATCATTAACCAATCAGTACGGTCGCTGGGTCCCTTCACCTCCACCAGCTGTCAATCAATCAATCATTAACCAATCAGTACGGTCGCTGGGTCCCTTCACCTCCACCAGCTGTCAATTAATCAATCATTAACCAATCAGTACAGTCGCTGGGTCCCTTCACCTCCACCAGCTGTCAATCAATCAATCATTAACCAATCAGTACGGTCGCTGGGTCCCTTCACCTCCACCAGCTGTCAATCAATCAATCATTAACCAATCAGTACGGTCGCTGGGTCCCTTCACCTCCACCAGCTGTCAATCAATCATTAACCAATCAGTACAGTCGCTGGGTCCCTTCACCTCCACCAGCTGTCAATCAATCATTAACCAATCAGTACGGTCGCTGGGTCCCTTCACCTCCACCAGCTGTCAATCAATCATTAACCAATCAGTACAGTCGCTGGGTCCCTTCACCTCCACCAGCTGTCAATCAATCAATCATTAACCAATCAGTACGGTCGCTGGGTCCCTTCACCTCCACCAGCTGTCAATCAATCATTAACCAATCAGTACGGTCGCTGGGTCCCTTCACCTCCACCAGCTGTCAATCAATCATTAACCAATCAGTACAGTCGCTGGGTCCCTTCACCTCCACCAGGTGTCAATCAATCAATCATTAACCAATCAGTACGGTCGCTGGGTCCCTTCACCTCCACCAGCTGTCAATTAATCAATCATTAACCAATCAGTACAGTCGCTGGGTCCCTTCACCTCCACCAGCTGTCAATCAATCAATCATTAACCAATCAGTACGGTCGCTGGGTCCCTTCACCTCCACCAGCTGTCAATCAATCAATCATTAACCAATCAGTACGGTCGCTGGGTCCCTTCACCTCCACCAGCTGTCAATCAATCATTAACCAATCAGTACAGTCGCTGGGTCCCTTCACCTCCACCAGCTGTCAATTAATCAATCATTAACCAATCAGTACGGTCGCTGGGTCCCTTCACCTCCACCAGCTGTCAATCAATCATTAACCAATCAGTACAGTCGCTGGGTCCCTTCACCTCCACCAGCTGTCAATGAATTAATCATTAACCAATCAGTACAGTCGCTGGGTCCCTTCACCTCCACCAGCTGTCAATAACATAATAAACATAATAAATAGTCATAGGTTCTAGAATTAATAATAATAACCTTATAGTCGGAGGTTCTAGAATTAATAATAATAATAATAATAACCTTATAGTCGGAGGTTCTAGAGTTATAATAATAATAATAATAACCTTATAGTCGGAGGTTCTAGAGTTATAATAATAATAATAATAATAATAACCTTATAGTCGGAGGTTCTAGAGTTATAATAATAATAATAATAACCTTATAGTCGGAGGTTCTAGAGTTATAATAATAATAACCTTATAGTCGGAGGTTCTAGAGTTATAATAATAATAACCTTATAGTCGGAGGTTCTAGAGTTATAATAATAATAACCTTATAGTCGGAGGTTCTAGAGTTATAATAATAATAACCTTATAGTCGGAGGTTCTAGAGTTATAATAATAATAATAATAACCTTATAGTCGGAGGTTCTAGAGTTATAATAATAATAATAATAATAACCTTATAGTCGGAGGTTCTAGAGTTATAATAATAATAATAATAATAACCTTATAGTCGGAGGTTCTAGAGTTATAATAATAATAATAATAATAACCTTATAGTCGGAGGTTCTAGAGTTCCAAACGATCAGATCGGGTAAACCTCCTCGACGGTGTCTGTAGTCCTTCATCATCCTCTTCATCATCCCTGCTAAGAACACGCCTCCTAGACAGCACACCACACTCTGTGCACGCATGCACGCACGCACACGAGTACACACACGCACGCACGCACACACACATTTAACATCTTTATTTGCATTCACATTTAACAATAAATAAAACAATAAACAGAAACATGATTAGTCGATGCCTGGTGAAACCACTCCCCCTGCTGGACAACATTATGTTAGGATACAGATCACGGAACCTCCTCCATACAGTATATGGAGGAGGTTCCATCGTGGTTCCTTTGGCGTGTTCTAGAGAGGAGAACCGTACCTTAGCCTGCTGCACAGAGGAGAACCGTACCTTAGCCTGCTGCACAGAGGAGAACCGTACCTTAGCCTGCTGCACAGAGGAGAACCGTACCTTAGCCTGCTGCACAGAGGAGAACCGTACCTTAGCCTGCTGCACAGAGGAGAACATCTAGAGAGGAGAACCGTACCTTAGCCTGCTGCACAGAGGAGAACCGTACCTTAGCCTGCTGCACAGAGGAGAACATCTAGAGAGGAGAACCGTACCTTAACCTGCTGCACAGAGGAGAACCGTACCTTAGCCTGCTCCACAGAGGAGAACATCTAGAGAGGAGAACCGTACCTTAACCTGCTGCACAGAGGAGAACCGTACCTTAGCCTGCTGCACAGAGGAGAACCGTACCTTAGCCTGCTGCACAGAGGAGAACCGTACCTTAGCCTGCTCCACAGAGGAGAACATCTAGAGAGGAGAACCGTACCTTAACCTGCTGCACAGAGGAGAACCGTACCTTAGCCTGCTGCACAGAGGAGAACCGTACCTTAGCCTGCTGCACAGAGGAGAACCGTACCTTAGCCTGCTGCACAGAGGAGAACCGTACCTTAGCCTGCTGCACAGAGGAGAACATCTAGAGAGGAGAACCGTACCTTAGCCTGCTGCACAGAGGAGAACCGTACCTTAGCCTGCTGCACAGAGGAGAACATCTAGAGAGGAGAACCGTACCTTAACCTGCTGCACAGAGGAGAACCGTACCTTAGCCTGCTCCACAGAGGAGAACATCTAGAGAGGAGAACCGTACCTTAGCCTGCTGCACAGAGGAGAACCGTACCTTAGCCTGCTGCACAGAGGAGAACCGTACCTTAGCCTGCTGCACAGAGGAGAACCGTACCTTAGCCTGCTGCACAGAGGAGAACCGTACCTTAGCCTGCTGCACAGAGGAGAACCGTACCTTAGCCTGCTCCACAGAGGAGAACATCTAGAGAGGAGAACCGTACCTTAACCTGCTGCACAGAGGAGAACCGTACCTTAGCCTGCTGCACAGAGGAGAACCGTACCTTAGCCTGCTGCACAGAGGAGAACCATACCTAGCCTGCTGCACAGAGGAGAACCGTACCTTAGCCTGCTGCACAGAGGAGAACCATACCTAGCCTGCTGCACAGAGGAGAACCGTACCTTAGCCTGCTGCACAGAGGAGAACCGTACCTTAGCCTGCTGCACAGAGGAGAACCATACCTTAGCCTGCTGCACAGAGGAGAACCGTACCTTAGCCTGCTGCACAGAGGAGAACCGTACCTTAGCCTGCTGCACAGAGGAGAACATCTAGAGAGGAGAACCGTACCTTAACCTGCTGCACAAAGGAGAACCGTACCTTAGCCTGCTGCACAGAGGAGAACCGTACCTTAGCCTGCTGCACAGAGGAGAACCGTACCTTAGCCTGCTGCACAGAGGAGAACCATACCTAGCCTGCTGCACAGAGGAGAACATCTAGAGAGGAGAACCGTACCTTAACCTGCTGCACAGAGGAGAACCGTACCTTAGCCTGCTGCACAGAGGAGAACCATACCTAGCCTGCTGCACAGAGGAGAACCGTACCTTAGCCTGCTGCACAGAGGAGAACCGTACCTTAGCCTGCTGCACAGAGGAGAACCGTACCTTAGCCTGCTGCACAGAGGAGAACCGTACCTTAGCCTGCTGCACAGAGGAGAACCGTACCTTAACCTGCTGCACAGAGGAGAACCGTACCTTAGCCTGCTGCACAGAGGAGAACCGTACCTTAGCCTGCTCCACAGAGGAGAACATCTAGAGAGGAGAACCGTACCTTAACCTGCTGCACAGAGGAGAACCGTACCTTAGCCTGCTGCACAGAGGAGAACCGTACCTTAGCCTGCTGCACAGAGGAGAACCGTACCTTAGCCTGCTGCACAGAGGAGAACCGTACCTTAGCCTGCTGCACAGAGGAGAACCGTACCTTAGCCTGCTCCACAGAGGAGAACATCTAGAGAGGAGAACCGTACCTTAACCTGCTGCACAGAGGAGAACCGTACCTTAGCCTGCTGCACAGAGGAGAACCGTACCTTAGCCTGCTGCACAGAGGAGAACCGTACCTTAGCCTGCTGCACAGAGGAGAACCGTACCTTAGCCTGCTGCACAGAGGAGAACCATACCTAGCCTGCTCCACAGAGGAGAACCGTACCTTAGCCTGCTCCACAGAGGAGAACCGTACCTTAGCCTGCTCCACAGAGGAGAACCATACCTAGCCTGCTCCACAGAGGAGAACCGTACCTTAGCCTGCTCCACAGAGGAGAACCGTACCTTACCCTGCTCCACAGAGGAGAACCATACCTAGCCTGCTGCACAGAGGAGAACCGTACCTTAGCCTGCTGCACAGAGAAGAACCGTACCTTAGCCTGCTGCACAGAGGAGAACCATACCTAGCCTGCTGCACAGAGGAGAACCGTACCTTAACCTGCTGCACAGGAGAACCGTACCTTAGCCTGCTCCACAGAGGAGAACCGTACCTTAGCCTGCTCCACAGAGGAGAACCGTACCTTAGCCTGCTGCACAGAGGAGAACATCTAGAGAGGAGAACCGTACCTTAGCCTGCTCCACAGAGGAGAACCGTACCTTAGCCTGCTCCACAGAGGAGAACCGTACCTTAGCCTGCTCCACAGAGGAGAACCGTACCTTAGCCTGCTCCACAGAGGAGAACATCTAGAGAGGAGAACCGTAATTAGCCTGCTGCACAGAGGAGAACCGTAACTTAGCCTGCTCAACAGAGGAGAACCGTACCTTAGCCTGCTGCACAGAGGAGAACCGTACCTTAGCCTGCTGCACAGAGGAGAACCATACCTAGCCTGCTGCACAGAGGAGAACATCTAGAGAGGAGAACCGTAATTAGCCTGCTGCACAGAGGAGAACCGTAACTTAGCCTGCTCAACAGAGGAGAACCGTACCTTAGCCTGCTGCACAGAGGAGAACCGTAACTTAGCCTGCTGCACAGAGGAGAACCGTACCTTAGCCTGCTCAACAGAGGATAACCGTACCTGAACCTGCTCCACAGAGGAGAACATCTAGAGAGGAGAACCGTACCTTAGCCTGCTCCACAGAGGAGAACCGTACCTTAACCTGCTCCACAGAGGAGAACCGTACCTTAGCCTGCTGCACAGAGGAGAACCGTACCTTAGCCTGCTGCACAGAGGAGAACCGTACCTTAGCCTGCTGCACAGAGGAGAACCGTACCTTAGCCTGCTGCACAGAGGAGAACCGTACCTTAGCCTGCTCCACAGAGGAGAACATCTAGAGAGGAGAACCGTACCTTAGCCTGCTCCACAGAGGAGAACCGTACCTTAGCCTGCTCCACAGAGGAGAACATCTAGAGAGGAGAACCGTACCTTAGCCTGCTCCACAGAGGAGAACATCTAGAGAGGAGAACCGTACCTTAGCCTGCTCCACAGAGGAGAACATCTAGAGAGGAGAACCGTACCTTAGCCTGCTCAACAGAGGAGAACCGTACCTTAGCCTGCTGCACAGAGGAGAACCGTAACTTAGCCTGCTGCACAGAGGAGAACCGTACCTTAGCCTGCTCAACAGAGGATAACCGTACCTGAACCTGCTCCACAGAGGAGAACATCTAGAGAGGAGAACCGTACCTTAGCCTGCTCAACAGAGGAGAACCGTACCTTAGCCTGCTGCACAGAGGAGAACCGTACCTTAGCCTGCTGCACAGAGGAGAACCGTACCTTAGCCTGCTCCACAGAGGAGAACAGCTCCCAGGTCACCAGGGAACACATGGTTCCTTGGTGCGTTCTCCACACCTCCTCCAACATGTCACACAGCGTCTCCACACACGCCTCCTCCAGCAGCTGCACGTGCGCGTCAAACGCCTCCTTTCTGCTGCCGTAGAAACCGTCGGTGAGCAGGTCCAGAGGACACGTCTGTCAGGGAACAATAGAAACCGTCAGTGAGCAGGTCCAGAGGACAGGTCTGTCAGGGAACAATAGAAACCGTCGGTGAGCAGGTCCAGAGGACAGGTCTGTCAGGGAACAATATAAACCGTCTGTGAGCAGGTCCAGAGGACAGGTCTGTCAGGGAACAATAGAAACCGTCGGTGAGCAGGTCCAGAGGACCGTCGCTGAGCAGGTCCAGAGGACAGGTCTGTCAGGGAACAACAGAAACCGTCTGTGAGCAGGTCCAGAGGACAGGTCTGTCAGGGAACAATAGAAACCGCCGGTGAGCAGGTCCAGAGGACAGGTCTGTCAGGGAACAATAGAAACCGTCTGTGAGCAGGTCCAGAGGACAGGTCTGTCAGGGAACAATAGAAACCGTCTATGAGCAGGTCCAGAGGACAGGTCTGTCAGGGAACAATATAAACCGTCGGTGAGCAGGTCCAGAGGACACGTCTGTCAGGGAACAATATAAACCGTCGGTGAGCAGGTCCAGAGGACACGTCTGTCAGGGAACAATAGAAACCGTCGGTGAGCAGGTCCAGAGGACAGGTCTGTCAGGGAACAATAGAAACCGTCGGTGAGCAGGTCCAGAGGACAGGTCTGTCAGGGAACAATAGAAACCGTCTGTGAGCAGGTCCAGAGGACAGGTCTGTCAGGGAACAACAGAAACCGTCTGTGAGCAGGTCCAGAGGACACGTCTGTCAGGGAACAATATAAACCGTCTGTGAGCAGGTCCAGAGGACAGGTCTGTCAGGGAACAATAGAAACCGTCTGTGAGCAGGTCCAGAGGACAGGTCTGTCAGGGAACAATATAAACCGCCGGTGAGCAGGTCCAGAGGACAGGTCTGTCAGGGAACAATATAAACCGTCGGTGAGCAGGTCCAGAGGACAGGTCTGTCAGGGAACAATAGAAACCGTCAGTGAGCAGGTCCAGAGGACAGGTCTGTCAGGGAACAATAGAAACCGCCGGTGAGCAGGTCCAGAGGACAGGTCTGTCAGGGAACAATATAAACCGTCGGTGAGCAGGTCCAGAGGACAGGTCTGTCAGGGAACAATAGAAACCGTCAGTGAGCAGGTCCAGAGGACAGGTCTGTCAGGGAACAATAGAAACCGCCGGTGAGCAGGTCCAGAGGACAGGTCTGTCAGGGAACAATATAAACCGTCGGTGAGCAGGTCCAGAGGACAGGTCTGTCAGGGAACAATAGAAACCGTCAGTGAGCAGGTCCAGAGGACAGGTCTGTCAGGGAACAATATAAACCGTCGGTGAGCAGGTCCAGTGTATAACCAACATTTGAAGTGAACAGAGCTCCTGACCTGTCTAGTTGAGTAAGTAGCATTATTCTGTATTTTAGCAAACTGCTGTTAGTGTTACTCTAAGTACTTTTGTATTAGTATTATATTATTAGCTTGTGTGGTAGTCAGTAGTTTATAGTTGTATTGTTTGTGTTCAAACAGTAGGCTAGTAGACTAGTTTAATTAGTTTCACCCTGTAATAGGCCACTTGATAAGTAGTATAGGCCACTTGATTTCCTTGTGAAGTGTGAAGTGAGTGGTTTAGCCAGCACAACTCAAGGATAAGTAGCCAGGCTGGGAGTATTCTCTTCAGTGTATAACCAACATTTGAAGTGAACAGAGCTCCTGACCTGTCTAGTTGAGTAAGTAGCATTATTCTGTATTTTAGCAAACTGCTGTTAGTGTTACTCTAAGTACTTTTGTATTAGTATTATATTATTAGCTTGTGTGGTAGTCAGTAGTTTATAGTTGTATTGTTTGTGTTCAAACAGTAGGCTAGTAGACTAGTTTAATTAGTTTCACCCTGTAATAGGCCACTTGATAAGTAGTATAGGCCACTTGATTTCCTTGTGAAGTGTGAAGTGAGTGGTTTAGCCAGCACAACTCAAGGATAAGTAGCCAGGCTGGGAGTATTCTCTTCAGTGTATAACCAACATTTGAAGTGAACAGAGCTCCTGACCTGTCTAGTTGAGTAAGTAGCATTATTCTGTATTTTAGCAAACTGCTGTTAGTGTTACTCTAAGTACTTTTGTATTAGTATTATATTATTAGCTTGTGTGGTAGTCAGTAGTTTATAGTTGTATTGTTTGTGTTCAAACAGTAGGCTAGTAGACTAGTTTAATTAGTTTCACCCTGTAATAGGCCACTTGATAAGTAGTATAGGCCACTTGATTTCCTTGTGAAGTGTGAAGTGAGTGGTTTAGCCAGCACAACTCAAGGATAAGTAGCCAGGCTGGGAGTATTCTCTTCAGTGTATAACCAACATTTGAAGTGAACAGAGCTCCTGACCTGTCTAGTTGAGTAAGTAGCATTATTCTGTATTTTAGCAAACTGCTGTTAGTGTTACTCTAAGTACTTTTGTATTAGTATTATATTATTAGCTTGTGTGGTAGTCAGTAGTTTATAGTTGTATTGTTTGTGTTCAAACAGTAGGCTAGTAGACTAGTTTAATTAGTTTCACCCTGTAATAGGCCACTTGATAAGTAGTATAGGCCACTTGATTTCCTTGTGAAGTGTGAAGTGAGTGGTTTAGCCAGCACTCCTGGCAGACGATTAGCAATCAGTTGGATAGGCCTTATACCACCAGGTGAAAGCGTCAGCTGTTAAGCGGCGGCCAGCAAACGAAGGCCAGGCGAACAAAGGCGACAGGCGACTTTGTCAAAGTCCGACTTCGTCACTGAACGATAAGCTGTATCATTGATTAGTGACATATATAGTAGTGTATTGTAGTATATGTTTAGTGATCTACAATGTGTTTTCTTCCTATTCCTGTCCTCTCTTCTTCCTGGCGGTCGCACAAACACTGGGTTACACCCAGATGTCGCGACACAACTAATCTCATCTATCCTACTCTTTCAACTCACGTCGAGCAAGTGGTAACGGGAGGGCTTTGGAATTGCCACTCGGCTGTGGTGGAAGGCAAATCTGCTTTCATCTCAGCCTACGCCTCCTTGCTCCCCTTAACTTCCTTGCTCTGACTGAGACCTGGATCAGACCAGAAAACACTGCTACGCCCGCGGCTCTGTCAGATGTGTACTCTTTCTCTCACACTCCCAGAGCCGTGCGGACAGGTGGTGGGGTTGGTCTGCTCATTTCCAGAAAATGGAAATACTCTCCTGTTTCACTGTCACTATTCTCTCCTACCTCATTTGAATTTCATGTGGTCACTGTTTCTCATCCAGTCAAGCTCACCATTGCAGCTGTTTATCGCCCACCGGGCCCTGCTGGTGGCTTCCTGGAGGAGCTGGACCATCTAGTCTCCCACTTCCCTGTCGATGGCTCTGGATTCATCCTTCTGGGTGACTTCAACCTCCCGACTGAGAAGCAGCTAGACCCACTACTTTCGTTTCTCGCCGCCTTTGACCTAGTTCTTTCCCCATCTCCTCCTACCCATGAGGCGGGCAACCAACTGGACCTGATCTTCACCAGAGGCTGCTCTATTGCTAACCTGTCTGTCACTCCTCTTTCCAGTGAAAAGGGTAAGAAACTCTCTGATCACTACTTCATGTCCTACTCTCTCTCTCTCTCCTCTCCCCCCTCACAGCCCCTCCCTACCCACATGATTTCCTCACGTCACAATCTTCGCTCACTTTCCTCCACTGATCTTTCCTCTTCTGTTCTCTCTGCTCTCCCTGCCCCTGAATCCTTTGCTCTTCTATCCCCTGATACCGCCACAGATCTTCTTTTCTCTACTCTATCCTCTTCTCTCGACCATCTCTGTCCCCTCACCACCAGGCCTGCACGCCAAACTCCACCTGCCCCCTGGTTGTCGGACTCAGTGCGGACTGAGAGACGGAGCCTGAGAGCGGCTGAGCGCAAATGGAGAAAGGGCAACCTCCCGGAGGACCTTCTCACCTTCCAATCTCTCATTTCTACTTTTTCCTCCTCTCTATCAGCTGCTAAAGCTGCTTTTTTCTGCACTAAAATTCAGGCTTCTGCTTCCAACCCTAAAAAACTCTTTGAAACTTTCTCCTCTCTCCTACAACCACCACCCCCTCCTCCCTCCTCGTCCCTCCTCCCTGACGATTTCGCCAACTTCTTTGACAAGAAGGTGAACGATATCCGATCCTCCTTCCCTCCTCCCCCGGCTGGTGCCCTGCGCACTGCCCACACCCGTCTGCCTGCCACCCCCCCCTCTCTACCTTCATCTACTCCTCTTCCCCCCCCCATCCCCTCTCTATCCCACTTCTCTCCCCTCTCCCCTAACGAGGTCCTTCTCCTTGTTACCTCTAGTCGCCCCACCTCATGCTCTCTGGACCCGGTCCCATCCACTCTGTTGCAGTCTATTGCACCTGAACTTCTTCCCTTCTTAACCCACCTTATTAACACCTCTCTGACATCTGGCTACTTTCCCTCTACTTTCAAGACTGCCAGAGTCACCCCCCTCCTGAAGAAACCGACACTTGACCCCTCTGAGATCAAGAACTACAGACCGGTTTCCCTTCTATCCTTCCTATCTAAAACTCTCGAACGTGCTGTCTTTAAACAACTGTCCTCCTATCTCCACCAGAACAACCTCCTGGACTCCAACCAGTCTGGTTTCAAAGTGGGTCACTCGACAGAGACTGCCCTGCTGGCAGTGACGGAGTCGCTCCATGCCGCTAGAGCGAACTCTCTCTCCTCCGTCCTGATACTCCTGGACCTGTCTGCAGCGTTCGACACGGTGAACCATCAGATCCTCCTCTCCACCCTCGAGGGGATGGGTGTCTCAGGCTCTGCACTCTCCCTGTTTGCATCCTACCTGACGGGACGCTCCTACCAGGTGATGCTGAGAGGGTCTGTGTCAGAACCACACAGGCTCACAACTGGGGTTCCCCAAGGCTCGGTTCTGGGTCCTCTTCTTTTCTCTCTCTACACTACATCTCTGGGTGCTGTCATCCACTCCCATGGCTTTTCCTACCACTGCTATGCCGATGACACCCAGCTGATCCTCTCATTCCCCCCCTCTGATACCCAAGTGGAGGCACGCATTGCTGCTTGTCTGGCTGACATCTCGGCGTGGATGTCGACAAACCACCTGAAGCTCAACCTGGACAAGACCGAGCTGATGTTCCTCCCGGGGAAGGGCTGTCCGCACCGAGACATGGCCATCACCATTGATAATGCTGTGGTGACCTCAACTCGGACTGCGAAAAATCTGGGTGTGACCCTGGACGATCAACTGACGTTCTCGGCAAACATCGCATCAGTGACAAGGTCCTGCAGATTCCTCCTCTACAACATCAGGAGGATTCGCCCCTTCCTCACGGAGAAGGCAGCCCAGGTGCTCATCCAGGCTCTCGTCATCTCCCGCCTGGACTACTGCAACTCCCTCCTTGCTGGTGCTCCGGCATCTGCCATCAGACCTCTGGAGCTTGTTCAGAAAGCTGCGGCTCGTCTGGTGTTCAACCGCCCCAAGTTCTCCCACACAACCATCCTTCTCCGTTCTCTACACTGGCTCCCCGTAGCGGCCCGCATCCAGTTCAAAACCCTGGTGTTAGCCTATAGGGCAGTGAAAGGAACAGCTCCTTCCTATCTCCGGGCTATGGTCGATGCCTACACCCCTGCCCGACCACTTCGGTCTGCCACCTCGGGGCGACTGATTGCCTCGTCACTCAAGGGTCCTTCTGGCCGATCCACACGGTCACGACTCTTTTCTGTTCTGGCCCCACAGTGGTGGAATGAACTCCCCACTGATGTTAGGACAGCAGAGTCACTGCCCATATTTCGCCGCAGGTTGAAAACCCACCTCTTCAGGAAACACTACCCTTCCTCTCTGCCTGACCTACTTGTTGTTAACTAGTTGTACGAACGTTTGTTTTCTATTGTTGTATTGTTTATTGGATCTTGTTTAGTCGATACACTTAATTGTTTTAGCTCATGCTCATTTGATTTAGCTATTTTGTCTCATCCGGTTAAGGAAATAGGTAGCTGATATATTGCACTTTTACCTTAGCGCTAGGTATACTCTTGGTTGCTTGTTTTTGCAGAAAATGCACTAAAGACTTCTGGTGATTAGTAGTTTTTGTTCCCTACCTATGTTGAATACACTTATTGTAAGTCGCTTTGGATAAAAGCGTCTGCTAAATGACTGTAATGTAATGTAATGTAATGTAATGTCCAGAGGACACGTCTGTCAGGGAACAATAGAAACCGTCTGTGAGCAGGTCCAGAGGACAGGTCTGTCAGGGAACAATAGAAACCGTCGGTGAGCAGGTCCAGAGGACAGGTCTGTCAGGGAACAATATAAACCGTCGGTGAGCAGGTCCAGAGGACACGTCTGTCAGGGAACAATATAAACAATGAGGCGTGAATCCCACACCAGAAACCTCATCTCATCTCATCTCACACAGATGAAACCCACCTGACATTATGTTTACCTGGTAGGGGTTTGGTACCTGGTAGGGGTTTGGTAGGGGTTTGGTAGGGTTTACCTGGAAGGGGTTTTGTTTTTGTATTGTCTTGGTGCTCTGTGTTGTTTTTGATGTGGGTGTTGAACAGATTGTGAAGACAAATATCCTTCGGGACAATAAAGATTATTATTATTTGGTACTTAGTAGGGGGTTTGGTACCTGGTAGGGGTTTGGTACCTGGTAGGGGGTTTGGTAGGGTTTACCTGGAAGGGGTTTGGTACCTGGTAGGGGGTTTGCTAGGGTTTACCTGGAAGGGGTTTGGTACCTGGTAGGGGTTTGGTACCTGGTAGGGGGTTTGGTAGGGTTTACCTGGAAGGGGTTTGGTACCTGGTAGGGGTTTGGTACCTGGTAGGGGGTTTGGTAGGGTTTACCTGGAAGGGGTTTGGTACCTGGTAGGGGTTTGGTACCTGGTAGGGGGTTTGGTAGGGTTTACCTGGAAGGGGTTTGGTACCTGGTAGGGGTTTGGTACCTGGTAGGGGGTTTGGTAGGGGTTTGGTATGGGGTTTGGTACATAGGGGTTTGGTAGGGTTTACCTGGAAGGGGTTTCGGAACACATCTGGGACTCCCTCCATGAAGAGAACGTCCCAGAGCAGAAGAGCCAGCAAGGTAGAGAAGGTCCCTCCCTCTCCATGGATCCCTGTTGTCACATGACATAGTGCAGCAGATTAAGTCAATATATCATAAGAATCGTTCACTTGATCATACAAGCACCAAATTTGGCACACAAGTGCTTCAGAACCTACTCTCTCAGAAAAGTACGTTGTCCACTTGAAAAAACAAAATGGCCACCATTTTCCAAGATGGCTGCCTTTCAAAATGGTTTTAAACAGTGTTTGAACTATAGTTTGATTGAATAATCGTATTGTGATGGCATATACATCGAAATGTATGTTTCTGAGTATGAGAAATCCAATTCTGCATTTAGCAAATCAAAATTATTGAATATTATGATGATACAATGGGAATTAAACGAAAAGCTGGGGCAGATTAAGTCAATATTCCATAAGAATCTTTCACTTGGTGGTACAAGCACCAAATTTGGCACACATGATGTCCAGGATGTACTTTCTATGAAAAGCACCTTATCCAGCTGAAAATCCAAGATGGCTGCCAGTATTCAAGATGGCCGGCTCGTCAAATGCAAGAAAACAAAACAACAAAAAGGTTTTCGAAGTAGAATTTAAATGTGTTAATGATCCAAACATCAAAATGAAAGTATTCTGACTGTAAGAACTTAATGGTGTTGGAATTGAATTCCAATATGGCCGCCAGTTTGCAAGATGCAGCTATTACGTTACTCAAAATTAGCGTTTTCTGAAGCTGTATGATCATATATATTGTTGAAGGGCAACATCATTCGTTGATCATGCATTGAAATGCTGTGATCAAGCTCTATTGGTTTGTAATTTTGTATATAAGAGTGATGTCAAAGCACAACCAGGACACACTGGTGACATCACTGCTGTGAGACTCCGCATGGGGTTCAGTGTCGGCTTGTAGCGTAGCTGTATGGTTTACTAACTGTTGTAGTATACTCACTGTAGTTTGTTGTATATGCTACTTTAGTGTCCTAAATGTTAATTAGCCCCTGTATATATCTCCACGAGTCCACTAGAAGTTTAGTTAGTTGTAGTATTGTAGTTAGATAGCCGCACCTGAATTGACAAGATGTGCCAGCGTGGGAGAGCTGAGACAAGGGTAACAGGGCTTCAGTTACCTGGATGGTGTACAGATCGCACAGGACTTAAATGGCACTGGATGAACGGTCGGGCTAGGTGTAGGGCACCAGATGCTTGAACCTAGATCAAGGTTCAATGTTGGACTTTATTGTTACATCTTATGTACAGGTACATAAGAGTAAAACTTATTTTTGTTTGGCTTCCTTTCAGACAATGCAGCGGCATAGATAGCATAGGCTAATATTCAAACAACAAAAAACACTGCAAGCACAGCAAAACAAAGGGATAGAATAAAGAGTGCTAGAAAAATATTATATATGTTTCCCTGTAGTAGCAAAGTTAGGTAAACTCTCGCCCTGGTTCTTATCAGTTCGTTCATGTTCATGATTATTTGGGGAAAGAAGCATATTTGCAGTCTATTTCCAGTGGCTTCGAGACTGCGAAAACGTTTTCCATGTGGCAGCATCTCAAACAGTCTGCGGTTGGGATGGCTTGGGTCCCTCATAATTCCACGACGAGCTTTGCTGACACAACGATCGTCATACAGGGCTTCGATGGGGGGGAGATCACATCCGCTGCACTGCACTCTTTGAATTTTTGCGTGTCCTTTCCAGGATCATTCTGAATTTCAGCTGCTCTCTTAGTGGAACGCTGGAGTTTCAGTTGCTTAACATTTGCCCGACAATTTTGGTGATACTTTGTACTGTTTTGCCTCAATGTATCCTCACTGCCACCTCCATCATCCAATCTGGATGAGTCTAACATGATGGGCAACAGGTGTATTGCCTGAAATACGGTGAGACTTCAACTCCTCTTTCGTATCTGTTTGACACTTCCTCCAATCAGTTTTAGTAGCTGAACATCTTGTGTTATACGGTTAAAGGCCGAGGGCTATATCCTTTTACCACCCAACCGTACAAAACATCAAAGCACATTGAAATATGGGATGCATCTAGGTTCAAGCATCTGGTGCCCTACACCTAGCCCGACCATTCATCCAGTGCAAGTCCTGTGCGATCTGTACACCATCCAGGTAACTGAATCCCTGTTACCCTTGTCTCAGCTCTCCCACGCTGACACATCCTGTCAATTCAGGTGCGGCTATCAACTACAATGCTACAACTAACTCAACTTCTATTTGAGATATACGGGCTTATTAGATAGCATTTAGGACACTAAAGTATACTACAAACTACAGTGAGTACACGACTACAACAGTTAGTAAACCACAACTACAGCTCTGTTACAAGCCGACACTGAACCCCATGCTGAGTCTAACAGCAGTGATGTCACCAGTATGTCCTGGTTGTGCTTTGACATCATCTTATATACAAAATTACAAACCAATAGAGCTTGATCACAGCATTTCAATGAATGGTGATGTTGCCCTTCAACAATATCTGTGATCAGACAGCTTCCGAAAACGCACATTTTGAGTTGCGTAATAGCTCCCATCTTGAAAACTGGCGGCCATATTGGAATTAAATTGACAACATTCAGTTCTTCCAGTCAGAATACATTCATTTGTTTGGATCAATGTGTGGATCACACATTTCTGTTCACTAAAGTTCTACTTATTCATTTGACGAGGTGGCCATCTTGAAAACTGGCGGCCATCTTGGATTGTCAGCTGGAAAACGTACTTTTCTTAAAAAGTACATCCTGGACATCAATTGTGCCAAATCTGGTGCTTGTACCACCACATGAAGGATTATTATGGAATATGGACTTAATCTGCCCCACTTCATCGTTTAATTCCCATTGTATCATCATAATATTAAATAATTTTGATGTTCTAAATGCAGAATTGGATTTCTCATACTCAGAAACATATCTTTTGATGTATAGGCCATCAAAATAGGATTTTATAGCTCAATATAACTCAAACACTGTTTAAAACCACCTTGAATGGTGGCCATCTTGAAAAATGGTGTCCATTTTGTTTTTTTCAAGTGGACAACGTACTTTTCTGAGAGAGTAGGTTCTGAAGCACCTGTGTGCCAAATTTGGTGCTTGTATGATCAAGTGAACGATCATTTCAGTAATCTGCTCCACTAACATGATTCACCAGGATTAGAGCTTTGCTTCTCTTAGTGGGTGACGTGACACCCTAGGGTGTCCAGTGTCCAGTGCATAGCCTACTGCAGGCCTGGTTGACTAGATTTAGAAGACATGTGTCCAGTGCATAGCCTACTGCAGGCCTGGTAGACTAGATTTAGAAGACATGTGTCCAGTGCATAGCCTACAGCAGACCTGGTAGACTAGATTTAGAAGACATGTGTCCAGTGCATAGCCTACTGCAGGCCTGGTTGACTAGATTTAGAAGACATGTGTCCAGTGCATAGCCTACTTCAGGCCTGGTTGACTAGATTTAGAAGACATGTGTCCAGTGCATAGCCTACTGCAGGCCTGGTTGACTAGATTTAGAAGACATGTGTCCAGTGCATAGCCTACTGCAGGCCTGGTTGACTAGATTTAGAAGACATGTGTCCAGTGCATAGCCTACTGCAGGCCTGGTTGACTAGATTTAGAAGACATGTGTCCAGTGCATAGCCTACTGCAGGCCTGGTTGACTAGATTTAGAAGACACGTGTCCAGTGCATAGCCTACTGCAGGCCTGGTTGACTAGATTTAGAAGACATGTGTCCAGTGCATAGCCTACTGCAGGCCTGGTTGACTAGATTTAGAAGACATGTGTCCAGTGCATAGCCTACTGCAGGCCTGGTTGACTAGATTTAGAAGACATGTGTCCAGTGCATAGCCTACTGCAGGCCTGGTTGACTAGATTTAGAAGACACGTGTCCAGTGCATAGCCTACTGCAGGCCTGGTAGACTAGATTTAGAAGACACGTGTCCAGTGCATAGCCTACTGCAGGCCTGGTTGACTAGATTTAGAAGACACGTGTCCAGTGCATAGCCTACTGCAGGCCTGGTCGACTAGATTTAGAAGACATTTTGAAGGATTGCTACTGAAATGATGGATTATTTATATGGAGAAATCCTGTCATTTAACATGCATCTCTATGGGTGAGAAGACGGAGATCTCCGCCCTGGGACTCCATGGTGTTAACATGCATCTCTATGGGTGAGAAGGACAGCTTGTCCAGTCGCTTTGCTGCTCATGTGCCTATTGGACAAGGATGGGTTGGGGAGGGACTTAACGAAGGGCTAATTGCGTGAAGATAAGGCTGAAAATAGTTCCTGGTTGGTCCTGCCAGTAGCATTATGCTTATCTCAAAGATTAAGCCATGCATGAAGTGCAAATGGCTTGTTACCGTATTATTACAGTACAGCACAGCACAGCACAGTACAGCACAGCACAGTACAGTACAGTACAGCACAGTAAAGTACAGTAACAGTACAGTAATAGTAATAATAATAGTACCTTGGTCAAAGCCCAGCCTGCGGTAGTGTGCCAGTGTCAGTTGTTCCACGGTGCACATGACTGTGGCCTCGTCAGCGCCTCCCTGTGGCTGCATGAGGAACACATTCTTCCCTGTCCCGCCTTCGTGTGGAAACAGCTGTCCACAGATGGTCACCTAAAGGGTTAACAGGGTTAGGATGTCACCTAACGAGTTAAAGGACCACTTCACCACTTTTCAACCTGTCCTCACTAATGTTCATGATAAAATAGCACCATTTTTTGGGAGGGCTGTGGGCGGTTCAGAAACCAGTCTGTGTCTCATAGGAGGGCTGTGGGCAGTGCAGAAACCAGTCTGTGTCTCATAGGAGGGCTGTGGGCGGTTCAGAAACCAGTCTGTGTCTCATAGGAGGGCTGTGGGCAGTGCAGAAACCAGTCTGTGTCTCATAGGAGGGCTGTGGGCGGTTCAGAAACCAGTCTGTGTCTCATAGGAGGGCTGTGGGCAGTTCAGAAACCAGTCTGTGTCTCATAGGAGGGCTTTAGGCGGTTCAGAAACCAGTATGTGTCTCATAGGAGGGCTTTAGGCGGTTCAGAAACCAGTATGTGTGCTGTGGGCAGTTCAGAAACCATTCTGTGTCTCATAGGAGGGCTGTGGGCAGTTCAGAAACCAGTCTGTGTCTCGTAGGAGGGCTGTGGGCAGTTCAGAAACCAGTCTGTGTCTCATAGGAGGGATGTGGGCAGTTCAGAAACCAGTCTGTGTCTCATAGGAGGGCTGTGGGCAGTCCAGAAACCAGTCTGTGTCTCATAGGAGGGCTGTGGGCAGTCCAGAAACCAGTCTCTGTCTCATAGGAGGGCTGTGGGCAGTCCAGAAACCAGTCTCTGTCTCATAGGAGGGCTGTGGGCAGTCCAGAAACCAGTCTGTCTCATAGGAGGGCTGTGGGCAGTTCAGAAACCAGTCTGTGTCTCATAGGAGGGCTGTGGGCAGTTCAGAAACCAGTCTGTGTCTCATAGGAGGGCTGTGGGCAGTTCAGAAACCAGTCTGTGTCTCATAGGAGGGCTGTGGGCAGTTCAGAAACCTGTCTACCAGTGAATTGATGGGTCATGTGACTCACGTGTGGGCGGAGCTTAAACAGTCATGTGACTCACGTGTGGGACGTCCTGGACGCTGACAGTGGGCAGGACTCTTAGCTGTGGGCGGAGCTTCTTAAAGGAAGGAGACTCCATCATCCGGACGGCCCTCTGGTGGAGAGAGAGACGATGAGCGGTCCTCACCAGGGGGTCCCTGAGACCCTGACCGATGGCCTCGATGGCCTGGGGACGACAAGAGACCCTGTTTACTAACCCTGACCCTCTGATGAGCGGTCCTCACCTGAGACCCTGACTGATGGCCTCTACTGCCAATTCTTGAGGTTAATTAACACACCAGTTCAGGTAGTTTCAGGCTAATTAACACACCTGTTCAGGTAGTTTGAGGCTAATTAACACACCTGTTCAGGTAGTTTGAGGCTAATTAACACACCTGTTCAGGTAGTTTGAGGATAATTAACACACCTGTTCAGGTAGTTTGAGGCTAATTAACACACCTGTTCAGGTAGTTTGAGGTTAATTAACACACCTGTTCAGGTAGTTTGAGGCTAATTAACACACCTGTTCAGGTAGTTTGAGGTTAATTAACACACCTGTTCAGGTAGTTTGAGGTTAATTAACACACCTGTTCAGGTAGTTTGAGATGCTGCTGCAGGTTCAACGCCAGCCTGTCCCACCAGCGCCCTCTGCTGTCCAGACAGTAAACACTCTGAGCCAGTAGAGCCCTCAGCTCACTGACGGCTTCCTGTTAAACATAATTTAATCACATAATGAACCATTTAATCACTATCAATAAATAACATGCGTGTTGTGTGTGTGTGCGTGTTGCGTGCGTGTTGTGTACGTGTTGCGTGTTGTGTGCGTGTTGTGTACGTGTTGCGTGTTGTATTGCGTGTTGTGTGCGTGTTGTATTGCGTGTTGTGTACGTGTTGCGTGTTGTATTGCGTGTTGCGTGTTGTGTGCGTGTTGTATTGCGTGTTGCGTGTTGTGTGCGTGTTGTATTGCGTGTTGCGTGTTGTGTGCGTGTTGTATTGAGTGTTGCGTGTTGTGTTGCGTGTGGCGTGTTGTGTGCGTGTTGTGTTGTGTGTAGCGTGTTGTGTGCGTGTTGTGTTGCGTGTTGCGTGTTGTGTGCGTGTTGTGTTGTGTGTAGCGTGTTGTGTGCGTGTTGTGTTGCGTGTTGCGTGTTGTGTGCGTGTTGTGTTGTGTGTTGCGTGTTGTGTGCGTGTTGTGTTGTGTGTAGCGTGTTGTGTGCGTGTTGTGTTGTGTGTAGCGTGTTTGCTGCGTGTTGTATTGTGTGTTGCGTGTTGTGTTGTGTGTAGCGTGTTGTGTTGTGTGTAGCGTGTTGTGTTGTGTGTAGCGTGTTGTGTTGTGTGTAGCGTGTTTGCTGCGTGTTGTATTGAGTGTAGCGTGTTGTGTTGTGTGTAGCGTGTTGTGTTGTGTGTAGCGTGTTGTGTTGTGTGTAGCGTGTTGTGTGCGTGTTGTGTTGTGTGTAGCGTGTTGTGTTGTGTGTAGCGTGTTGTGTTGTGTGTAGCGTGTTGTGTGCGTGTTGTGTTGTGTGTAGCGTGTTTGCTGCGTGTTGTATTGTGTGTTGCGTGTTGTGTTGTGTGTAGCGTGTTGTGTTGTGTGTAGCGTGTTGTGTGCGTGTTGTGTTGTGTGTAGCGTGTTGTGTGCGTGTTGTATTGTGTGTTGCGTGTTGTGTGCGTGTTGTGTTGTGTGTAGCGTGTTGTGTGCGTGTTGTGTTGTGTGTAGCGTGTTTGCTGCGTGTTGTATTGTGTGTTGCGTGTTGTGTGCGTGTTGTGTTGTGTGTAGCGTGTGGTGTGCGTGTTGTGTTGTGTGTAGCGTGTTTGCTGCGTGTTGTATTGTGTGTTGCGTGTTGTGTTGTGTGTAGCGTGTTGTGTGCGTGTTGTGTTGTGTGTAGCGTGTTTGCTGCGTGTTGTATTGTGTGTTGCGTGTTGTGTGCGTGTTGTGTTGTGTGTAGCGTGTTGTGTGCGTGTTGTGTTGTGTGTAGCGTGTTTGCTGCGTGTTGTATTGTGTGTTGCGTGTTGTGTTGTGTGTAGCGTGTTGTGTTGTGTGTAGCGTGTTTGCTGCGTGTTGTATTGAGTGTTGTGTGTTGTGTACATGCTACGTGTTGTGTTGCGTGTGCGTGTTGTGTAGTGTGTACATGCTACGTGTTGTGTTGCGTGTGCGTGTTGTGTGTTGTGTACATGCTACGTGTTGTGTTGCGTGTGCGTGTTGTGTAGTGTGTACATGCTACGTGTTGTGTTGCGTGTTTGCTGCGTGTTGTATTGAGTGTTGCGTGTTGTGTACATGCTACGTGTTGTGTAGTGTGTACATGCTACGTGTTGTGTTGCGTGTTTGCTGCGTGTTGTGTTGCGTGTTGTGTACATGCTACGTGTTGTGTTGCGTATTTGCTGCGTGTTGTATTGAGTGTTGCGTGTTGTGTACATGCTACGTGTTGTGTTGCGTGTGCGTGTTGTGTAGTGTGTACATGCTACGTGTTGCGTGTTGTGTGTAAACTCTGACCTGGTATCTCCGCAGCCGTTGCAGGACGTCGACTCCTCTGGAGAGAATACGAGTGTAAACACTTCCTGTGGTGAAACAACGTAGAAACACAGGGAGCTCCTCCTGGTGGCTGCATGGAGACACTACAGTTACAACACAGATAGCCTCCTGGTGGCTGCATGGAGACACTACAGTTACAACACAGATAGCCTCCTGGTGGCTGCATGGAGACACTACAGTTACAACACAGATAGAGCCTCCTGGTGGCTGCATGGAGACACTACAGTTACAACACAGATAGAGCCTCCTGGTGGCTGCATGGAGACACTACAGTTACAACACAGATAGAGCCTCCTGGTGGCTGCATGGAGACACTACAGTTACAACACCATTACAATAGCAGTGGTACATCTTCATGTTTGAAAAACCTTCAACTATAGAATATAGTCTCACAAACCAAATGGACCCTTAACTCTTTGAGAGTTTCAAGGATTTCTATATAGTTTTTAGACTTCTCTATGGCAGAATGGCGTTTTTGAATGATTTATTGAAAATTCTCTGTTGTGAATGTGTGACAACGAAAGACCTTCAGAGAAAGCTTGGCTTGTCTGCTTCCAGGAAAAAAAATGAACTGAGTTGATAAAATGTTTAGTTTTTGTGTTGGAAGCCATTTAAAAGAGCCTGCATTTACACTGGGTAGTGTTTCTAGGACAACAAAAAAAGTTATGCCCGGTTGAAGTTTTATTTTCTAAATAACTTTTTTTCTGCTGGGCGTACATAGCCATGCAATATCTCATTTTAAAGGGTGAGTTGTCTAGTTCAATTCAAATGAAATAAAAAGTTTCTCACATGTACCACTGTAGATATTTTGCCATCTATAAATAGCATGGTCAGTCATGATCAATCTGACCTATCCAGCTAAAAGTCCCCCTAGCTCTGAAATGGAACATCATATAAATTAGACATTCTAACGCACATTTTGATATATACCATGTTTACATAGTCTTACCAGTACCTTGTCTATTCATGCATGTATCTCAAAAACCTGTTGTGAAGAAACAGTTTTGATAAAAAACACATCCAAGGACATTGTTTTGATATGACTTTGTGCCCATGATATGTATCAAAATATAGACTTGAATGTATACTGTATTATAACAAAAAATTGGGTTCTTACCATCTACCGTTACAGAGTAAATCACAGTTGAAACTCGCTTAGTCAAACCATAAACCTCAGAATAGTGAACAAAATAGCCATGACAGGTCTAACTCATTGTAAAAGCGTCTTTTATTTTTTATGACTACTAACATAATACAATTATAATAAATATTACAGAAAATAAATAGGCCTACATACAAAACAGTTGTCCCCAAACTCCCCAGTGTCCCCAAACCACTGCATTCCAGTTGTTCTTGACGGTGTGTGTGTGTGTGTAGGCTAAATTAAAAAAAAACAACAACTGAAATGAATGAATGCATCCGGTTCAGTGTCGGAGAACTCCATCGCAGTCTTGACTCTTCGTCTTCATCATCATCATCATCATCATCATCATCATCATCATCATCATCATCATCCTCCTCCTCCTCCTCCTCATCTGATGCCAGTTCTAAATATATAAAAATAAACATTTAGCTGTAGTCAGCCCGGCCAATAGCCAGTTGGGGGGGGGGGGGGGGGGGACGTAGGCTATCTGACATCATCGTCATCATCATCATCACACGGAGACACACTAAACAATGTACAATCATGATTGTATACAATATACAATGAATGCGATTATCATGCAAGCTCAGACGTCAATGAAACGTCATACAGATCTTATATAATACGCTACTGTTAGCTTCACTCCCCGTCCCCCCTCCGATCCTTGTAGCAACGTCATCATAACCACGCGTTGCTTCAGTAAACGATGCATGTTTGTTCTCCGTCTTTGTAGACAGTAAATAAAAGGAGCGAACATTACTCTAAAGATCAGATCGCCTATAAGGCACGCTACAATATAAAATACTTGTACTGCCATGCGTGCATGCCTGCTACGATACATTTGTACTGCACCAACCAACCGATCGACACCAACCCCCCCTCCAGCCATTAGCCAGCACCAATGCACCAACCCCCCCATTAGCCAGCACCTTTGGTGCTGGCTAATGGCTGGGGGCCATCGTGGTGAGTCATTCTGGCGTCATGATCTGACTAGTAGTAGTAATTATCCAAGCATCTATTTGTAGCGATCATCTTATGATTTCTGATCACTATAGAAGGGCATTTTCTACAATAAGATTACCTCAAAACATTCCGGGTTGATCGTCTTCTTCAATGGTTTCCCGGTATAGCTCATCGGACGACGATGGGGAGACAATGAAAAAAGGAGGGAGGGAGCAGCGAGTCTCGCTGTAAGCACTGGACCAGGGCTACTCCGCCTGGAGAAGGCGACTGGGACGCGTATGGATCAATACTACTACCACAAAACTCGCTCAAATAAATAGTACTGCTTTCAACTTTTTCTGCTAGAAAATCGCTCGGGCGAGACGGCAAAACAATAAACTATGAAGACTCCCTCTGCCCCCACTGTTTACAGGGGGTGGGACCAGCTTCCAATGGCAACACGTACACGTGTGTCACGTGACACGGGTTTTCTGGGTAATGTAGTTGGAATATAAGCTCAGGAATTTAAACAGCGCTTCGGAGCATATTAATATGTTTAGATTAATCAAAAACTCTGAAGACGCCAATTGGCGTCATTGATCATTTACGGAATTCTGATGAAGACGCCAATTGGCGTCTTTCACCTTCTAAGGGTTAAGGGTCTGTAATTCTGAGAGTGTAACGGAACCAATGGAACCAAATGGACTGGAAATGTGAGTACTGTTCAGCCTATGGGATAAAATCACAAAAATGAGGTCCTGGGTGTCTCTGATTGGCTGATAAAATCACCTGAGGTCCTGGGTGTCTCTGATTCGCTGCCAGCTTCTTTTAGCAGCACAGTAGAGCTCCAGAGACTCCTCCCACTGCCCCGCCTGCATTGATGACCTCACTTCCTGTTGCGCGTGGACTGCTGCCTCATACCTGTTAATAAATATAGATATAGATAGTATAGATAGACATAATAATAAATATAGATATAGATAGTGATTTTTGGCTGAACGTGGTTACGGCAGTAAACGTTTTTTCTCAACTGATTATTATAGCTTGGGCTCACCTCTTAACATTTCTAAACACGAGTTGCTCGAGCTAATTGAATGTAATTCAACACTTTCCCTGCGATTCGCGAGTTGCCCGAGTTATGTTTTCATTGTTTAATCCACGTTTTAAATCAGTTGAAAAGTTGCATCAGCGTGCAAAGGGTTCTGGGAAATTGAGTCCCATTGTTTACAATGGAGAAGCTGCCAGAGGAGGAAGCCGTGCGCTTCCCGGTCTGTTGTTGTGGTCGCCACTATGGAATACTTGGAATACTACGACCAGCGATTACACCGTTTTAGTTGGGTTAGTGGATTTTCATGATAAGCAATCAGTCGGTGCAGTGTCTGTTCAAAGGTAACTTTAACCAAATCAGTGGCTGTTCAAAGGTAACTTTAACCAAATCAGTGGCTGTTCAAAGGTAACTTTAACCAAATCAGTGGCTGTTCAAAGGTAACTTTAACCAAATCAGTGGCTGTTCAAAGGTAACTTTAACCAACTCAGTGGCTGTTCAAAGGTAACTTTAACCAACTCAGTGGCTGTTCAAAGGTAACTTTAACCAAATCAGTGGCTGTTCAAAGGTAACTTTAACCAACTCAGTGGCTGTTCAAAGGTAACTTTAACCAAATCAGTGGCTGTTCAAAGGTAACTTTAACCAACTCAGTGGCTGTTCAAAGGTAACTTTAACCAACTCAGAGGCTGTTCAAAGGTAACTTTAACCAACTCAGTGGCTGTTCAAAGGTAACTTTAACCAACTCAGTGGCTGTTCAAAGGTAACTTTAACCAACTCAGTGGCTGTTCAAAGGTAACTTTAACCAACTCAGTGGCTGTTCAAAGGTAACTTTAACCAACTCAGAGGCTGTTCAAAGGTAACTTTAACCAATTCAGTGGCTGTTCAAAAGTAACTTTAACCAACTCAGTGGCTGTTCAAAGGTAACTTTAACCAACTCAGTGGCTGTTCAAAGGTAACTTTAACCAAATCAGTGGCTGTTCAAAGGTAACTTTAACCAACTCAGTGGCTGTTCAAAGGTAACTTTAACCAACTCAGTGGCTGTTCAAAGGTAACTTTAACCAACTCAGTGGCTGTTCAAAGGTAACTTTAACCAACTCAGTGGCTGTTCAAAGGTAACTTTAACCAACTCAGTGTTCAAAAGTAACTTTAACCAACTCAGAGGCTGTTCAAAAGGTAACTTTAACCAACTCAGAGGCTGTTCAAAGGTAACTTTAACCAACTCAGAGGCTGTTCAAAGGTAACTTTAACCAACTCAGTGTTCAAAGGTAACTTTAACCAACTCAGTGTTCAAAGGTAACTTTAACCAACTCAGTGGCTGTTCAAAGGTAACTTTAACCAACTCAGAGGCTGTTCAAAGGTAACTTTAACCAACTCAGAGGCTGTTCAAAGGTAACTTTAACCAACTCAGTGTTCAAAGGTAACTTTAATCAACTCAGAGGCTGTTCAAAGGTAACTTTAACCAACTCAGTGTTCAAAGGTAACTTTAACCAACTCAGAGGCTGTTCAAAGGTAACTTTAACCAACTCAGTGTTCAAAGGTAACTTTAACCAACTCAGTGTTCAAAGGTAACTTTAACCAACTCAGTGTTCAAAGGTAACTTTAACCAACTCAGAGGCTGTTCAAAGGTAACTTTAACCAACTCAGTGTTCAAAGGTAACTTTAACCAACTCAGAGGCTGTTCAAAGGTAACTTTAACCAACTCAGTGTTCAAAGGTAACTTTAACCAACTCAGAGGCTGTTCAAAGGTAACTTTAACCAACTCAGTGTTCAAAGGTAACTTTAACCAACTCAGAGGCTGTTCAAAGGTAACTTTAACCAACTCAGAGGCTGTTCAAAGGTAACTTTAACCAACTCAGTGGCTGTTCAAAGGTAACTTTAACCAACTCAGTGGCTGTTCAAAGGTAACTTTAATCAACTCAGAGGCTGTTCAAAGGTAACTTTAACCAACTCAGAGGCTGTTCAAAGGTAACTTTAACCAACTCAGTCTTCAAAGGTAACTTTAACCAACTCAGTGGCTGTTCAAAGGTAACTTTAACCAACTCAGTGGCTGTTCAAAGGTAACTTTAATCAACTCAGAAGCTGTTCAAAGGTAACTTTAACCAACTCAGTGGCTGTTCAAAGGTAACTTTAACCAACTCAGAGGCTGTTCAAAGGTAACTTTAACCAACTCAGTGTTCAAAGGTAACTTTAACCAACTCAGAGGCTGTTCAAAGGTCACTTTAACCAACTCAGTGTTCAAAGGTAACTTTAACCAACTCAGTGGCTGTTCAAAGGTAACTTTAACCAACTCAGTCTTCAAAGGTAACTTTAACCAACTCAGAGGCTGTTCAAAGGTAACTTTAACCAACTCAGTGGCTGTTCAAAGGTAACTTTAACCAACTCAGTGGCTGTTCAAAGGTAACTTTAACCAACTCAGAGGCTGTTCAAAGGTAACTTTAACCAACTCAGTGTTCAAAGGTAACTTTAACCAACTCAGTGGCTGTTCAAAGGTAACTTTAACCAACTCAGTGGCTGTTCAAAGGTAACTTTAACCAACTCAGTGTTCAAAGGTAACTTTAACCAACTCAGAGGCTGTTCAAAGGTAACTTTAACCAACTCAGTGTTCAAAGGTAACTTTAACCAACTCAGAGGCTGTTCAAAGGTAACTTTAACCAACTCAGTGTTCAAAGGTAACTTTAACCAACTCAGAGGCTGTTCAAAGGTAACTTTAACCAACTCAGTGTTCAAAGGTAACTTTAACCAACTCAGAGGCTGTTCAAAGGTAACTTTAACCAACTCAGTCTTCAAAGGTAACTTTAACCAACTCAGAGGCTGTTCAAAGGTAACTTTAACCAACTCAGTGTTCAAAGGTAACTTTAACCAACTCAGAGGCTGTTCAAAGGTAACTTTAACCAACTCAGAGGCTGTTCAAAGGTAACTTTAACCAACTCAGTGGCTGTTCAAAGGTAACTTTAACCAACTCAGAGGCTGTTCAAAGGTAACTTTAACCAACTCAGTGTTCAAAGGTAACTTTAACCAACTCAGTGGCTGTTCAAAGGTAACTTTAACCAACTCAGTGTTCAAAGGTAACTTTAACCAACTCAGAGGCTGTTCAAAGGTAACTTTAACCAACTCAGTGTTCAAAGGTAACTTTAACCAACTCGGATGCTGTTCAAAGGTAACTTTAACCAACTCAGAGGCTGTTCAAAGGTAACTTTAACCAACTCAGTGTTCAAAGGTAACTTTAACCAACTCAGTGGCTGTTCAAAGGTAACTTTAACCAACTCGGATGCTGTTCAAAGGTAACTTTAACCAACTCAGAGGCTGTTCAAAGGTAACTTTAACCAACTCAGTGTTCAAAGGTAACTTTAACCAACTCAGTGTTCAAAGGTAACTTTAACCAACTCAGAGGCTGTTCAAAGGTAACTTTAACCAACTCAGTCTTCAAAGGTAACTTTAACCAACTCGGATGCTGTTCAAAGGTAACTTTAACCAACTCAGAGGCTGTTCAAAGGTAACTTTAACCAACTCAGTGTTCAAAGGTAACTTTAACCAACTCAGAGGCTGTTCAAAGGTAACTTTAACCAACTCAGAGGCTGTTCAAAGGTAACTTTAACCAACTCAGAGGCTGTTCAAAGGTAACTTTAACCAACTCAGAGGCTGTTCAAAGGTAACTTTAACCAACTCAGTGTTCAAAGGTAACTTTAACCAACTCAGTGTTCAAAGGTAACTTTAACCAACTCAGTGGCTGTTCAAAGGTAACTTTAACCAACTCAGTGTTCAAAGGTTACTTTAACCAACTCAGACACTGTTCAAAGGTAACTTTAACCAACTCAGTGGCTGTTCAAAGGTAACTTTAATCAACTCAGAGGCTGTTCAAAGGTAACTTTAACCAACTCAGAGGCTGTTCAAAGGTAACTTTAACCAACTCAGTGTTCAAAGGTAACTTTAACCAACTCAGAGGCTGTTCAAAGGTAACTTTAACCAACTCAGAGGCTGTTCAAAGGTAACTTTAACCAACTCAGTGGCTGTTCAAAGGTAACTTTAATCAACTCAGAGGCTGTTCAAAGGTAACTTTAACCAACTCAGAGGCTGTTCAAAGGTAACTTTAACCAACTCAGTGTTCAAAGGTAACTTTAACCAACTCAGAGGCTGTTCAAAGGTAACTTTAACCAACTCAGTGTTCAAAGGTAACTTTAACCAACTCAGAGGCTGTTCAAAGGTAACTTTAACCAACTCAGAGGCTGTTCAAAGGTAACTTTAACCAACTCAGTGTTCAAAGGTAACTTTAACCAACTCAGAGGCTGTTCAAAGGTAACTTTAATCAACTCAGAGGCTGTTCAAAGGTAACTTTAACCAACTCAGAGGCTGTTCAAAGGTAACTTTAACCAACTCAGTGTTCAAAGGTAACTTTAACCAACTCAGTGGCTGTTCAAAGGTAACTTCAACCAACTCAGTGTTCAAAGGTAACTTTAACCAACTCAGAGGCTGTTCAAAGGTAACTTTAACCAACTCAGAGGCTGTTAAAAAGGTAACTTTAACCAACTCAGTGTTCAAAGGTAACTTTAACCAACTCAGAGGCTGTTCAAAGGTAACTTTAACCAACTCAGTGGCTGTTCAAAGGTAACTTTAACCAACTCAGAGGCTGTTCAAAGGTAACTTTAATCAACTCAGAGGCTGTTCAAAGGTAACTTTAACCAACTCAGAGGCTGTTCAAAGGTAACTTTAACCAACTCAGTGTTCAAAGGTAACTTTAACCAACTCAGAGGCTGTTCAAAGGTAACTTTAACCAACTCAGTATTCAAAGGTAACTTTAACCAACTCAGAGGCTGTTCAAAGGTAACTTTAACCAACTCAGAGGCTGTTCAAAGGTAACTTTAACCAACTCAGTGTTCAAAGGTAACTTTAATCAACTCAGAGGCTGTTCAAAGGTAACTTTAACCAACTCAGAGGCTGTTCAAAGGTAACTTTAACCAACTCAGTGGCTGTTCAAAGGTAACTTTAACCAACTCAGAGGCTGTTCAAAGGTAACTTTAACCAACTCAGAGGCTGTTCAAAGGTAACTTTAACCAACTCAGTGGCTGTTCAAAGGTAACTTTAACCAACTCAGTGGCTGTTCAAAGGTAACTTTAACCAACTCAGTGGCTGTTCAAAGGTAACTTTAACCAACTCAGTGGCTGTTCAAAGGTAACATTAACCAACTCAGTGGCTGTTCAAAGGTAACTTTAACCAACTCAGTGTTCAAAGGTAACTTTAACCAACTCAGTGGCTGTTCAAAGGTAACTTTAACCAACTCAGTGGCTGTTCAAAGGTAACTTTAACCAACTCAGTGTTCAAAGGTAACTTTAACCAACTCAGTGTTCAAAGGTAACTTTAACCAACTCAGTGTTCAAAGGTAACTTTAACCAACTCAGAGGCTGTTCAAAGGTAACTTTAACCAACTCAGAGGCTGTTCAAAGGTAACTTTAACCAACTCAGTGTTCAAAGGTAACTTTAACCAACTCAGTGGCTGTTCAAAGGTAACTTTAACCAACTCAGTGTTCAAAGGTAACTTTAACCAACTCAGAGGCTGTTCAAAGGTAACTTTAACCAACTCAGAGGCTGTTCAAAGGTAACTTTAACCAACTCAGAGGCTGTTCAAAGGTAACTTTAACCAACTCAGTGTTCAAAGGTAACTTTAACCAACTCAGTGGCTGTTCAAAGGTAACTTTAACCAACTCAGAGGCTGTTCAAAGGTAACTTTAACCAACTCAGTGTTCAAAGGTAACTTTAACCAACTCAGTGTTCAAAGGTAACTTTAACCAACTCAGTGTTCAAAGGTAACTTTAACCAACTCAGAGGCTGTTCAAAGGTAACTTTAACCAACTCAGTGGCTGTTCAAAGGTAACTTTAACCAACTCAGTGTTCAAAGGTAACTTTAACAAACTCAGAGGCTGTTCAAAGGTAACTTTAACCAACTCAGTGGCTGTTCAAAGGTAACTTTAACCAACTCAGTGTTCAAAGGTAACTTTAACCAACTCAGAGGCTGTTCAAAGGTAACTTTAACCAACTCAGTGTTCAAAGGTAACTTTAACCAACTCAGTGGCTGTTCAAAGGTAACTTTAACCAACTCGGATGCTGTTCAAAGGTAACTTTAACCAACTCAGAGGCTGTTCAAAGGTAACTTTAACCAACTCAGTGTTCAAAGGTAACTTTAACCAACTCAGTGGCTGTTCAAAGGTAACTTTAACCAACTCGGATGCTGTTCAAAGGTAACTTTAACCAACTCAGAGGCTGTTCAAAGGTAACTTTAACCAACTCAGTGTTCAAAGGTAACTTTAACCAACTCAGTGGCTGTTCAAAGGTAACTTTAACCAACTCAGTGTTCAAAGGTAACTTTAACCAACTCAGAGGCTGTTCAAAGGTAACTTTAACCAACTCAGTCTTCAAAGGTAACTTTAACCAACTCGGATGCTGTTCAAAGGTAACTTTAACCAACTCAGAGGCTGTTCAAAGGTAACTTTAACCAACTCAGTGTTCAAAGGTAACTTTAACCAACTCAGAGGCTGTTCAAAGGTAACTTTAACCAACTCAGAGGCTGTTCAAAGGTAACTTTAACCAACTCAGAGGCTGTTCAAAGGTAACTTTAACCAACTCAGAGGCTGTTCAAAGGTAACTTTAACCAACTCAGTGTTCAAAGGTAACTTTAACCAACTCAGTGTTCAAAGGTAACTTTAACCAACTCAGTGGCTGTTCAAAGGTAACTTTAACCAACTCAGTGTTCAAAGGTTACTTTAACCAACTCAGACACTGTTCAAAGGTAACTTTAACCAACTCAGTGGCTGTTCAAAGGTAACTTTAATCAACTCAGAGGCTGTTCAAAGGTAACTTTAACCAACTCAGAGGCTGTTCAAAGGTAACTTTAACCAACTCAGTGTTCAAAGGTAA
Organism: Electrona antarctica; assembly: GCF_951216825.1. NCBI lineage: Eukaryota > Metazoa > Chordata > Actinopteri > Myctophiformes > Myctophidae > Electrona > Electrona antarctica. The sequence continues at coordinate 321,688 of NW_027638165.1, forward strand.
CTTTAACCAACTCAGTGGCTGTTCAAAGGTAACTTTAATCAACTCAGAGGCTGTTCAAAGGTAACTTTAACCAACTCAGAGGCTGTTCAAAGGTAACTTTAACCAACTCAGTGTTCAAAGGTAACTTTAACCAACTCAGAGGCTGTTCAAAGGTAACTTTAACCAACTCAGTGTTCAAAGGTAACTTTAACCAACTCAGAGGCTGTTCAAAGGTAACTTTAACCAACTCAGAGGCTGTTCAAAGGTAACTTTAACCAACTCAGTGTTCAAAGGTAACTTTAACCAACTCAGAGGCTGTTCAAAGGTAACTTTAATCAACTCAGAGGCTGTTCAAAGGTAACTTTAACCAACTCAGAGGCTGTTCAAAGGTAACTTTAACCAACTCAGTGTTCAAAGGTAACTTTAACCAACTCAGTGGCTGTTCAAAGGTAACTTTAACCAACTCAGAGGCTGTTCAAAGGTAACTTCAACCAACTCAGTGTTCAAAGGTAACTTTAACCAACTCAGAGGCTGTTCAAAGGTAACTTTAACCAACTCAGAGGCTGTTAAAAAGGTAACTTTAACCAACTCAGTGTTCAAAGGTAACTTTAACCAACTCAGAGGCTGTTCAAAGGTAACTTTAACCAACTCAGTGGCTGTTCAAAGGTAACTTTAACCAACTCAGAGGCTGTTCAAAGGTAACTTTAATCAACTCAGAGGCTGTTCAAAGGTAACTTTAACCAACTCAGAGGCTGTTCAAAGGTAACTTTAACCAACTCAGTGTTCAAAGGTAACTTTAACCAACTCAGAGGCTGTTCAAAGGTAACTTTAACCAACTCAGTATTCAAAGGTAACTTTAACCAACTCAGAGGCTGTTCAAAGGTAACTTTAACCAACTCAGAGGCTGTTCAAAGGTAACTTTAACCAACTCAGTGTTCAAAGGTAACTTTAATCAACTCAGAGGCTGTTCAAAGGTAACTTTAACCAACTCAGTGTTCAAAGGTAACTTTAACCAACTCAGTGTTCAAAGGTAACTTTAACCAACTCAGTGTTCAAAGGTAACTTTAACCAACTCAGAGGCTGTTCAAAGGTAACTTTAACCAACTCAGTGTTCAAAGGTAACTTTAACCAACTCAGAGGCTGTTCAAAGGTAACTTTAACCAACTCAGTGGCTGTTCAAAGGTAACTTTAACCAACTCAGAGGCTGTTCAAAGGTAACTTTAACCAACTCAGTGGCTGTTCAAAGGTAACTTTAACCAACTCAGTGGCTGTTCAAAGGTAACTTTAACCAACTCAGTGGCTGTTCAAAGGTAACTTTAACCAACTCAGTGGCTGTTCAAAGGTAACTTTAACCAACTCAGAGGCTGTTCAAAGGTAACTTTAACCAACTCAGAGGCTGTTCAAAGGTAACTTTAACCAACTCAGTGGCTGTTCAAAGGTAACTTTAACCAACTCAGTGGCTGTTCAAAGGTAACTTTAACCAACTCAGTGGCTGTTCAAAGGTAACTTTAACCAACTCAGTGGCTGTTCAAAGGTAACTTTAACCAACTCAGTGGCTGTTCAAAGGTAACTTTAACCAACTCAGTGGCTGTTCAAAGGTAACTTTAACCAACTCAGTGTTCAAAGGTAACTTTAACCAACTCAGTGGCTGTTCAAAGGTAACTTTAACCAACTCAGTGGCTGTTCAAAGGTAACTTTAACCAACTCAGTGTTCAAAGGTAACTTTAACCAACTCAGTGTTCAAAGGTAACTTTAACCAACTCAGTGTTCAAAGGTAACTTTAACCAACTCAGAGGCTGTTCAAAGGTAACTTTAACCAACTCAGAGGCTGTTCAAAGGTAACTTTAACCAACTCAGTGTTCAAAGGTAACTTTAACCAACTCAGTGGCTGTTCAAAGGTAACTTTAACCAACTCAGTGTTCAAAGGTAACTTTAACCAACTCAGAGGCTGTTCAAAGGTAACTTTAACCAACTCAGAGGCTGTTCAAAGGTAACTTTAACCAACTCAGTGTTCAAAGGTAACTTTAACCAACTCAGTGGCTGTTCAAAGGTAACTTTAACCAACTCAGAGGCTGTTCAAAGGTAACTTTAACCAACTCAGTGTTCAAAGGTAACTTTAACCAACTCAGTGTTCAAAGGTAACTTTAACCAACTCAGTGTTCAAAGGTAACTTTAACCAACTCAGAGGCTGTTCAAAGGTAACTTTAACCAACTCAGTGGCTGTTCAAAGGTAACTTTAACCAACTCAGTGTTCAAAGGTAACTTTAACAAACTCAGAGGCTGTTCAAAGGTAACTTTAACCAACTCAGTGGCTGTTCAAAGGTAACTTTAACCAACTCAGAGGCTGTTCAAAGGTAACTTTAACCAACTCAGTGTTCAAAGGTAACTTTAACCAACTCAGAGGCTGTTCAAAGGTAACTTTAACCAACTCAGTGTTCAAAGGTAACTTTAACCAACTCAGAGGCTGTTCAAAGGTAACTTTAACCAACTCAGTGGCTGTTCAAAGGTAACTTTAACCAACTCAGTGTTCAAAGGTAACTTTAACCAACTCAGTGGCTGTTCAAAGGTAACTTTAACCAACTCAGTGTTCAAAGGTAACTTTAACCAACTCAGTGGCTGTTCAAAGGTAACTTTAACCAACTCAGTGTTCAAAGGTAACTTTAACCAACTCAGTCTTCAAAGGTAACTTTAACCAACTCAGTGTTCAAAGGTAACTTTAACCAACTCAGTGGCTGTTCAAAGGTAACTTTAACCAACTCAGAGGCTGTTCTAAGGTCACTTTAACCAACTCAGAGGCTGTTCAAAGGTAACTTTAACCAACTCAGTGTTCAAAGGTAACTTTAACCAACTCAGTGGCTGTTCAAAGGTAACTTTAACCAACTCAGTGGCTGTTCAAAGGTAACTTTAACCAACTCAGTGTTCAAAGGTAACTTTAACCAACTCAGTGGCTGTTCAAAGGTAACTTTAACCAACTCAGAGGCTGTTCAAAGGTAACTTTAACTTCTTAATGCTGGTTACCTCAGGAGCTCCTCTCTGTCCAGGAACAGCCTGTGGACGGTGTAGTGAGGTCAGGCTTACCTCAGGAGGTCCTCTCTGTCCAGGACCAGCCTGTGAACGGTGTATTGAGGTCAGGCTTACCTCAGAAGGTCCTCTCGGTCCAGGAACAGTCTGGTACATCTCTGGACGGTGTAGTGAGGGAAGGCCAGACGTCCAGAGCTGACCATCAGCATGGTGGTCCACAGCGGGGGTCCCTGGCGCTCCTCCTCCTCCTCGCTGTCCGTCAGAGAGAAGAGGAGGAGCAGGCGACGGAATACCAACCGGGGGTTGTCATGGAGACGGACGGAGGGGCCCGCCAGCTGATTGGCCCTTCAGGACACAGGAGGATTGATTGACTGATTGATTGAAACAATGACCACTTATACTGACTTCTAATGCATTGTAACAGTAATACATTAACCCATTCAGGAGAGAAACCCCTTTTTCTTTGAATATATTCTTTCAGAGCAAACACTTTTAACTAAAATCTCTACACTTTCTGAGGAGGACCGCCTAATCTACACCTTCTGAAGGAGGACAGTCTAATCTCTACCTTCTGAGGACAGTCTAATCTACACCTTCTGAAGGAGGACAGTCTAATCTACACCTTCTGAAGGAGGACAGTCTAATCTACACCTTCTGAAGGACAGTCTAATCTACACCTTCTGAAGGACAGTCTAATCTACACCTTCTGAAGGACAGTCTAATCTACACCTTCTGAAGGAGGAAAGTCTAATCTACACCTTCTGAGGACAGTCTAATCTACACCTTCTGAAGGACAGTCTAATCTACACCTTCTGAAGGAGGACAGTCTAATCTACACCTGAGGACAGTCTAATCTACACCTTCTGAGGACAGTCTAATCTACACCTTCTGAGGACAGTCTAATCTACACCTTCTGAGGACAGTCTAATCTACACCTTCTGAAGGAGGACAGTCTAATCTACACCTTCTGAGGACAGTCTAATCTACACCTTCTGAAGGAGGACAGTCTAATCTACACCTTCTGAAGGACAGTCTAATCTACACCTTCTGAAGGACAGTCTAATCTACACCTTCTGAAGGAGGACAGTCTAATCTACACCTTCTGAAGGAGGACAGTCTAATCTCTACCTTCTGAGGACAGTCTAATCTACACCTTCTGAGGACAGTCTAATCTACACCTTCTGAAGGAGGACAGTCTAATCTACACCTTCTGAAGGACAGTCTAATCTACACCTTCTGAAGGACAGTCTAATCTACACCTTCTGAAGGACAGTCTAATCTACACCTTCTGAAGGAGGACAGTCTAATCTCTACCTTCTGAGGACAGTCTAATCTACACCTTCTGAAGGAGGACAGTCTAATCTACACCTTCTGAAGGAGGACAGTCTAATCTCTACCTTCTGAGGACAGTCTAATCTACACCTTCTGAAGGAGGACAGTCTAATCTACACCTTCTGAAGGAGGACAGTCTAATCTACACCTTCTGAAGGAGGACAGTCTAATCTACACCTTCTGAAGGAGGACAGTCTAATCTACACCTTCTGAAGGAGGACAGTCTAATCTACACCTTCTGAAGGAGGACAGTCTAATCTACACCTTCTGAAGGACAGTCTAATCTACACCTTCTGAAGGAGGACAGTCTAATCTACACCTTCTGAAGGAGGACAGTCTAATCTACACCTTCTGAAGGACAGTCTAATCTACACCTTCTGAAGGACAGTCTAATCTACACCTTCTGAAGGAGGACAGTCTAATCTACACCTTCTGAAGGAGGACAGTCTAATCTACACCTTCTGAAGGAGGACAGTCTAATCTACACCTTCTGAAGGAGGACAGTCTAATCTACACCTTCTGAAGGACAGTCTAATCTACACCTTCTGAGGACAGTCTAATCTACACCTTCTGAAGGAGGACAGTCTAATCTACACCTTCTGAAGGACAGTCTAATCTACACCTTCTGAGGACAGTCTAATCTACACCTTCTGAGGACAGTCTAATCTACACCTTCTGAGGACAGTCTTATTTCAGTACCTTTTGAGGACGACATCTCGGACGCTGTCTTTCCCTGCAGCAGCGCTGCGAGAGAACAGCGACTTCTGGGCGCTCAGACGGAGCAGCGCGTCCGTCAGGAGACGTCTGTTCGTGCTCCCCGTCGCCCCCAGGTGGAAGGTCTTAGCCAGAGCTTTGAGCTGCGGAGCCGACAGAAGGTCCAGAACGTCCTTGACCTCATGGAGGTCCAGCTCTGTGTGACATCATTATGACATCATTATAAACAATGACATGACAACAACTCATGGAGGTCCAACACAAATACAAATAATATGAACGAACAATGAAACAATTTAACACAGTAGTTACCCGTCTGTAGGAAGGCAGCCTCCACCAGCTCTACAACAACTGACCTCAGGTCAGAGACAGTAGTTACCTGTCTGTAGGAAGGCAGCCTCCACCAGCTCTACAACAACTGACCTCAGGTCAGAGACAGTAGTTACCTGTCTGTAGGAAGGCAGCCTCCACCAGCTCCACAACAACTGACCCTAGGTCAGAGACAGTAGTTACCTGTCTGTAGGAAGGCAGCCTCCACCAGCTCTACAACAACTGACCCCAGGTCAGTAGTTACCTGTCTGTAGGAAGGCAGCCTCCACCAGCTCCACAACAACTGACCTCAGGTCAGTAGTTACCTTTCTGTAGGAAGGCAGCCTCCACCAGCTCCACAACAACTGACCTCAGGTCAGAGACAGTAGTTACCTTTCTGTAGGAAGGCAGCCTCCACCAGCTCCACAACAACTGACCTCAGGTCAGTAGTTACCTGTCTGTAGGAAGGCAGCCCCCACCAGCTCTACAACAACTGACCCCAGGTCAGTAGTTACCTTTCTGTAGTAAGGCAGCCTCCACCAGCTCCACAACAACTGACCCCAGGTCAGAGACAGTAGTTACCTGTCTGTAGGAAGGCAGCCTCCACCAGCTCTACAACAACTGACCCCAGGTCAGTAGTTACCTGTCTGTAGGAAGGCAGCCTCCACCAGCTCTACAACAACTGACCCCAGGTCAGAGACAGTAGTTACCTGTCTGTAGGAAGGCAGCCTCCACCAGCTCTACAACAACTGACCCCAGGTCAGAGACAGTAGTTACCTGTCTGTAGGAAGGCAGCCTCCACCAGCTCCACAACAACTGACCCCAGGTCAGAGACAGTAGTTACCTGTCTGTAGGAAGGCAGCCTCCACCAGCTCCACAACAACTGACCCCAGGTCAGAGCTTATCTCCTCGTAGTCCAGCTTGTTGACCGGCAGCCACTTGACTTTCCTCTGGAACAGCCTGACGTACAGCTTCTGGGCGGTCGCTATGGCAACAAGGATACATTATACAGGCTGTCGCTATGGCAACAAGGATACATTATACAGGCTGTCGCTATGGCAACAAGGATACATTATACAGGCTGTCGCTATGGCAACAAGGATACATTATACAGGCTGTCGCTATGGCAACAAGGATACATTATACAGGCTGTCGCTATGGCAACAAGGCTACATTATACAGGCGGTCGCTATGGCAACAAGGATACATTATACAGGCGGTCGCTATGGCAACAAGGCTACATTATACAGGCGGTCGCTATGGCAACAAGGATACATTATACAGGCTGTCGCTATGGCAACAAGGATACATTATACAGGCTGTCGCTATGGCAACAAGGATACATTATACAGGCTGTCGCTATGGCAACAAGGATACATTATACAGGAAGGAAGTGAGCCCAGTGTCGATGACATCAGAGACACTGGGCTCACTGCTAAAATCTAAAACCACATTTACACACAAAGACCCCAGGAAGTGTTCCTTTAAAGTACTCTATCACATCCTGGTCTGAATGTTTACTAACCTGATAACTCCATGTTTACTAACCTGATAACTCCATGTTTACTAACCTGATAACTCCATGTTTACTAACCTGATAACTCCATGTTTACTAACCTGATAACTCCATGTTTACTAACCTGATAACTCCATGTTTACTAACCTGATAACTCCATGTTTACTAACCTGATAACTCCATGTTTACTAACCTGATAACTCCATGTTTACTAACCTGATAACTCCATGTTTACTAACCTGTTAACATCTTAAAGGTATTTATCACTTCCAGGTCTTCATGGTTGAACAGACTTCTGTCGTCCTCGTTGTCCAGGACACTGTCCACGACTGCCTGGAAGTTGCGCAGGTAGTAGGGTGTCCTGTAGGGGTCAGCAGTGAGCTCACCGTCCGTCGCTGGCATGCTGCTTTCATCTGGATCTGAGCTGCGATCTGGAGGAAGGACTGGGTCTGAGCTGTGATCTGGAGGAAGGACTGGGTCTGAGCTGTGATCTGGAGGAAGGACTGGGTCTGAGCTGTGATCTGGAGGAAGGACTGGGTCTGAGCTGTGATCTGGAGGAAGGACTGGGTCTGAGCTGTGATCTGGAGGAAGGACTGGGTCTGAGCTGTGATCTGGAGGAAGGACTGGGTCTGAGCTGTGATCTGGAGGAAGGACTGGGTCTGAGCTGTGATCTGGAGGAAGGACTGGGTCTGAGCTGTGATCTGGAGGAAGGACTGGGTCTGAGCTGTGATCTGGAGGAAGGACTGGGTCTGAGCTGTGATCTGGAGGAAGGACTGGGTCTGAGCTGTGATCTGGAGGAAGGACTGGGTCTGAGCTGTGATCTGGAGGAAGGACTGGGTCTGAGCTGTGATCTGGAGGAAGGACTGGGTCTGAGCTGTGATCTGGAGGAAGGACTGGGGCGAGGATGGAGACGGAGGAGGAAGCATTGGAGCTCTCATGAGGATTACCTGATGACTTAATTTGGTCGTCACACAGGTCCCTTTTGGGTGACTCTCTCCCACCATGACTTTTGGGTGACTCTCTCTCCCTCTCTTGTCTTTTGGGTGACTCTCTCTCGTCCTCTCTTGCTCTCTTGCTGAAGGCAGCAGTCCTGCTCCTAGATCCCTCTGTCTTCTTTCTCTTTGTTAGTTTGGAGAAAGCAGACATCGGGTTTGGAGAAGGGACTGGGGGTTGGATGATGGAGGAAGCAGTGGTCGGGTTTGGAGAAGGGACTGGGGGTTGGATGATGGAGAAAGCAGACATCGGGTTTGGAGAAGGGACTGGGGGTTGGATGATGGAGGAAGCAGTGGTCGGGTTTGGAGAAGGGACAGGGGGTTGGATGACGATGGCCTCTTCATGAAGATCTTCTGGTTTCTTGTGGAGATGTTCTGCTGGGTTCCTCACAGTGCTGCTGGTTGTGGGCTCAGATGTTACCGTCAGACACTCTGCATGGTGTAAGCTCTGGACCAGGTGGCTCTGGTGGAGAAGGTGGTTTTCCTTCTGGGAGTGACTCAGAGCCTCAGAGCCTTCGTCTGTCACACCAACCAGAACTACATCATCATCATGATGTTTCTGTGTGCTTTCAGGAGGACTCCTCCTCCTCTTCCTCCTACTACTAGATCTGGACAGCTTGGAGGAGAGGCTCCTCCCCTGGCTCCTCCCCTTGGAGGAGAGGCTCCTCCCCTGCACGTCTAAAGTTCTGACCACAGTACTGCTGACCTCGCGGCGCGGCGCCTGCTGAGAGTTCCGTTGTTTGAAATAAGGACTGGTTGTGGTGGTGGAGGGTTCCACGTCTTTGCTCCCGTCGCTTGGAGGCGCCACCGGTTCTAGAGTTCTGGTGGGGGTAGGGTGAGGTTCTAGAGTTCTGGTGGGGGTAGGATGAGGTTTTGGGGTGTTGGTGAGGTTTGGGTGCTGTTCTAGAGTTCTGGTGGGGCTAGGGTGAGTTGTTGGGTTTGGTGGCTCCACGACGAAGCTGCTACTGGACGAGGCCACATGTGCAGCAAGCCCAGAAGGACCAGTGGGTCCAGAACCCTCCCGTTCAAACTGCGGACATCGCAGGTCAAGGTGTTCGTTGACGCTGTACCTCGGTACCAGCTCGCCGCACAGCGGGCAGGCCAGCCTGGGGGGCGGAGCAGCGTTGGCGAAGAAGGAGGTGATTGGAGGAGTGCTGGTCGATGTGGGCGGAGCCCCAGCTAAAGAACCTTTAGAACGCTTAGCAGTTCCTTTCCTCTTATTGGACAAAGATAAACACCTTCTGGGTTTATCAGCCATCCTATAGCTGGAATAGACGCTCCTATAGCTGGAATAGACGCTCCTATAGCTGGAATAGACGCTCCTATAGCTGGAATAGATGATCCTATAGCTGGAAGGAACGGATGGATATGCTCCTATAGCTGGAAGGAACGGATAGAAGAGAAATATAGGTTTAATTTCAAGGACATCCAGTTTGATAAATACAATTCCAATAAGGAACTTGGACGCCCGCCCGCCCGCCCGCCTGCCCGCCTGCCTGCCTGCCTGTGTCTGAGGTGCAAACTGACTGTGAAAAGTGGACTGGTTAAATAATCAAATGGCAGGTGTGGGGTTGCCATGCCAATCAATTGGCTGAGGCTGGGAGGAGTTCTACAGGTGAGGGACTTCGGCTCGTTAGGTCCACTGGCAGAGCCTGACCACTAGTGACCAGAGCCTTTTGTGGCGGTTCTGGATAACCGTGTATCTGACCGTCTGTGTGTGGGTTTATACAAATGTAACCAAATGGACCCTTACAGGTCTGTGACTCTGAGAGTGTAACACATGGAACCAAATGGACCCTTACGGGTCTGTAACTCTGAGAGTGTAACACATGGAACCTTACAGGTCTGTAACTCTGAGAGTGTAACACATGGAACCAAATGGACCCTTACAGGTCTGTGACTCTGAGAGTGTAACACATGGAACCAAATGGACCCTTACAGGTCTGTGACTCTGAGAGTGTAACACATGGAACCAAATGGACCCTTACAGGTCTGTGACTCTGAGAGTGTAACACATGGAACCAAATGGACCCTTACAGGTCTGTGACTCTGAGAGTGTAACACATGGAACCAAATGGATCCTTACAGGTCTGTGACTCTGAGAGTGTAACACATGGAACCAAATGGATCCTTACAGGTCTGTAACTAGGAGAGTGAACCAAATGGAACCAAATGGATCCTTACAGGTCTGTAACTAGGAGAGTGAACCAAATGGAACCAAATGAACCCTACATGTTCATTGTTACACTCATAGTTACAGACCTGTGGGTCCATTTGGTCTCCAGTGGACTACCTACTCCACTCCACACAGTGACAGACAGCTGGTTTAGCTCAGTAAAGTTAGCTTGCATGCTAATTCCAGTTCAACAATAGCTTCACGTGCTTATGTTTACAGATCTAATAATAATAATAATATAAACTTTATTTATTTAGGGTACCACCTTTCATGTCATAAAATGCAGCGCAGTGCTTTATTAATTACAGGGCAAAACATTATAAGATAAAAACACAAACGTAGCATAAAAACACAGTAGCATTAAGACAATAAAAACGAATAGCAGAGAGCACACACACACACACACACACGCACGCACGCACGCACACACACACACACACACACACACACACACACACACACACACACACACACACACACACACACACACACACACACACACACACACACACACACACACACACACACACACACACACACACACTCACACACAGCGTAGTGAGAACAGATGACAGGATTAAAAAGCAAGAGTAAAGAGGTTTTATTAATCTGTGCTCATGATGATAAAGAACTGACCTGTTGGAGACGTTCCGCCTGTTTACAGATCTGACCTGTTGAAGACGTTCCGCCTGTTTACAGATCTGACCTGTTGAAGACGTTCCGCCTGTTTACAGATCTGACCTGTTGAAGACGTTCCGCCTGTTTACAGATCTGACCTGTTGAAGACGTTCCGCCTGTTTACAGATCTGCGATTTGATTCATATTAATATAATATTAAAGTTATAAACATCATCAGGATGTTTGTATTAATGAACAGACTTCTGCAGCCATGGTTTCTACACACACACAGACCAGACTAGCAGATCACCGAACACAGCCAGGAGTAATGGATCACACACACACACGCACGCACACACACAAACGCACGCACGCAAGATACGTTGCTGTTTTTGTTGTTTTTGATTGATTGAAATATTTATTAACAGTTTGCAGAATTACAGTACATTTCAAGCACAAACTCAATACAAAGGCTGTTAACTGTGAGTGGACGACACAATTAAGCATTACACTTGTTTCCAATAGGGTCCACCATGTTCAATTCATCACAAACATTTAGAGACGTACAAATAGACACTTCTATATAGACAAAGAACAGAACAGGAATTCATCATAATGGAGGTAAAAAGGGAAAAGAAACATATACAGTGAGGGAAAAAAGGGGTGGGCGGTGGGGGGATTCACGTTCAGCTCCGTTCATTGATTGATTGATTGATTGAAGAATTTATTAACAGTTTGCAGAATTACAGTACATTTCAAGCACAAACTCAATACAAAGGCTGTTAACTGTGAGTGGACGACCCAATTAAGCATTACACTTGTTTCCAACAGGGTCCACCATGTTCAAATCATCAAAACATTTAGAGACGTACAAATAGACACTTCTATAGACAGAACAGGAATTCATCATAATGGAGGTAAAAAGGGAAAATAAATATATACAGTGAGGGGAAAAAAGGGGGGGGCGGGGGGGGGGATTCAGATTTTACGGGGGCCAGTTTCGAATTGCAGCCATCCGTAGGTGCCCTTTGAGAGCGGTTTTGAAGGAGTCAAGGGATTCGCATGTCTTAATGACAGTTGGTAGGGCGTTCCACATTTTGGTGGCATAGGAGCGAAAAGAATTTAGTCCCTTGTTTGTGCCGAATCTGGGTTGTACATGGTTCGTTGCACTCCCTCTGGTGTTGTGGGTGTGGACTTCGTTAACATTAAGGAAGTATCTAGACAGGTACATGGGTATCTTGGTGGTGTATCGAATCTTGTGGACCAGACCCATTGCAAGTTGCTGTACTCTGTCGTCGACCCTAAGCCATTCCACCCTGTCGAAGTGGGCAGGGGTGAGGTGGGTTCGGGGGGCTAGATCAAGTAGGAGCCTGACCAGTTTGTTTTGGGAAGTCTGGAGCCTGGTTTTAAGGGCCTTTGAGGTGCTGTGGTACCAGGAGGTGCATGCATAGTCAAAGAAACCCTGTACAAGGGCTCCTGTTAAGGTCTTCAAGGTGTTTTTGTTGACCAGTGAGGAGATCCTGTAGAGGAATCTTGTTCTATGGTTGACTTTTTTGATTACGTTGGTGGCCATTTTATCACCGGAAAGATTAGCCTCCAGGATGGAACCTAGGTAGGTAATTTCATCTTTACGTGTGATAACATTGTCACCCACTCTAACCAAGAAGCCATTTGCCTTGCTGAGATTACTAATAGAGCCAAAGAGAATGGATTCAGTTTTTCCCAGGTGTAAAGATAGTTTGTTATCAGCGAGCCAGGTGCAGATTCTACCGAGTTCAGAGCTGAGGGCATTTTCAACCTGCAGTTTGTCCCTGTCCGAGACCAGCAGTGCTGAGTCATCTGCGAACAGGAACAAGTGCCAGTCACAGGCTGAAGTCATGTCGTTTACATATATTAGGAACAGTAGAGGCCCTAGTATGCTTCCTTGTGGAACGCCACAGCTCACTGGGAGGGGGGGGGACAGTGTTCCGTTCACTTCCACCATCTGTTCTCTCCCCTCCAGGTAGGATTGCATCCAGCTCACTGATGTGCTATCGAAACCAATTGCTTTTAGCTTGTTAACCAGTATGGAGTGGTTCACGGTGTCAAAAGCCTTTTGGAGGTCCAGCATGACCATGCCGCAGTATTTGCCAGCGTCCACCTCTTGTTTGATGTGGTCGCTCAAATAGAGAAGGCATGTGTCAGTGGAGTGGGATGTTCTGAAGCCAGATTGGAACTCGTACAATAATTTATTAGTGGCAAGATACTTTTCAACCTGTTCATAGACTATTTTTTCCATCACTTTCGAGATGGAACTAAGAATAGAAATAGGGCGGTAGTTGCCGGGGTCTAATTTACTCCCTTTCTTGTGCAAGGGGGTTACTTTGGCCAGTTTGAAATCTTGGGGGACCTGTCCCTGTTTGATGGAGAGGTTTACTATGTGGGTGATGATTGGAGCTATAGAGATGGCTGAGTCTCTGAGAAATTTGGAGGGAATGTTGTCATGGCCTGTGGCCTTGTGGGGTTGGAGGGCACTCAGTTTCTTAATTATCTCATCAGTTGTTACCATAACTAGTTTAAAATCGTCTTTACAAACACCTAGGTTTTTGTAGAAGGTTGTAATGTGCTCTACACCAAAGAGCCCAGAGTGGGAGGGCAGTTTGTTAACCAGAGTTGTTGCTATGTTTGTAAAGAAGATATTCAAGTAGTTGGCCACATCAAGGTTGTCAGTGATGAGAGTGTTGTCAGATTTGATGTTTATGTTCGAAAATCTGGTTTTTAGTTTCTGACCATAGCTTAGTTGATTGTTCAGTAGCTTCCAGAGCTCATGAGGATTGTTTTTGTTTTCCTGAGCTTTATCATTAATGAAGTTACTTTTAGCTGATTTGGTCATGGCAGTTACACTGTTTCGTAGTTTGATTCGTTGTGTATTTAGGTTGTTCAAACGAGCTTGGCGAACACTGTCGAAGCGCTTGGCTAGCTTTGACTTGCATTTTAGAACTTCAGAGCATTTTTTGTCTCTGGCTTTCATTGCAGCCAGTATGTCCGAATTCATCCATGGTTCCGAGCGGGTTTTGCCCCTGGTGGTTCTCAAAGGAGCCATGTTGTTCAGTACTGATGTAAATTTGGTTTTAAAACCAAGCCAAGCTTCTTCGACAAGTGTGCTTTTAAGCTCATCGGACTGATAGATCTGGTAGATCTGCTATTTTGGTATTTTTGGGGACTTGTGTCAATATGTTCCTTTTGACCCAGACCGTGTTCTCCTTATCCTATTTATGTCATGTCACCCTCCACAGGCCTAATCATCTCAGACCTATATTATTATATCATATTATATTATGGATTGCCTGACGCCAAGCTCAGATTTTATATCTTAATTAGGCTCCATACTGTCTGCCTGTAGCCACAAAAGTTAGCTGGCATATTGAGAGGTCTATTTGGATAAACACTGCATGTATTTGACCTTGGTGGCTAGTGAGAAAGTAGATAGGAGCATTTCTCTCTGTAAAGAGTTCACAGCTAGCCGGGAAGAAAGGTTATCTTCAGGTTGCCATAGCAACGCCAGCCTCAGTGCTTTCCCGGTCTATGAAGCTGTCCCAATATCCGTCTCATCATCTATGTGCTGGTCCAATGAGCGTTCGACACCTAGTGCCAGCGTGTCCTAGTGGAAATTAACTGTCTGTTCCGCCAATGAAATGTGTATCAACAATTGTATTCTCCAGTATTAATGCCTTTGAAATGAATTGTCCGGCAGAGAGAGAACCCTGTGCAGTTTGTCGCACAGGGTGAGAGTTTTTTGTAATTTGGCTGTGTGTGGATCTGTCCTGTCTCTCTGATCTGAAAATGAATAGACATTAATCATAATCTGCTGACTGGACAATCCTTCTTCCTGGTGGTGTCATCTTTTTATTGGGTACAAGGTATTTTTCTAAAAGAGTATTTCCTGCTTAAAGTAATCCTGTTAAAGCTAATTGTTAACCGGTTGTGGTGCTGAGTATTCCTCAGTACTAAAAATACTTTCTTAAAAGTATTTTTTTTTATAGTTATAGCCCTGTGTGGCTCAGTAATTCGGTATAATACAGTCCTTTATATCTTGGGTAAATCATTAATTGTCCCTTCTGCATTTTATATGCAACTAAATGGTTTTATCTTCATTATAAATCCATCACGGACCAATCCAGACTCTCCAATACTTGGTTAAAGACCTCACTAGAGTAGGTTTTGAGGTCCCTTGATATGACTGTTTTGTGGCAGCCGGTCTTAAGTTGTTGTATTTTGCGGGTACAGAATATCATAAAATGATCACTAAGCCCACATACAATAACCCCTTTCTTGGAGATTCTGGATTTGTCCGAGGACAGAATGAGATCAATGACAGTTTGAGTAGAATCACACACTCTAGTGGGTTGGGTAATTAGCTGACTGACACTATGTAGATCACAGAACTTACTGAATGACTCCCTCGTCCAGGTTTGTTGAGGGCTCTGGTGGGGCCGATTGAGCCATGGTGTCGACCGGAGAAGCAGCAGAAATAGCAGGTAAAGTATCACGGTGTCCGTCTCCAGCCGCGATGTCCCCCTTGGTTGGATGTGGAGACTCTTCATGCCTGTAGATGGTGGTGTTGTCCGTGTCTTTTGCCTCGACTTCCGCCGATGTAAGATCACTCCGCCTGCTGTTGTCTGGGACGCGCACGGCTCTTGCGAATGTAGTATCCACAGCCGGGACATCAGCGTGTATATCCAGCATGGGTGTGCAGGTTGGCTGGTGGTGAGGAAGGATGCCAGCGGTGTTGTTGTTGTTGGTCGTCGCCTGGCTGGTCGGCATTGGTGTTGTTGTGTCGATGGTGATTCCTTTGTTCTCTCCGGTTACTTGTCCACTCCGGAGCCGTCTTGCCATTTGTCGTGTGTTCACGGGACCAGGGTTACTCTCGATGTCGCCAGACAGTAACAAAATAATGAGAAAGAAAGATCTCTTCCCTTTGTTAATCTGGAGTTTGTCTCTTTGTGCTAGTAGGGATTGAATAGCTGCTAAACCGTATCCAGGCCGCTTTCCAATGATCCCGTTGACTTCGTCATTGACCAGGTAAAAGTCGCTGTGAGAATCCGGTTGAAAATCCTCTTTTACGGTTTTGTTTTTCTCCATTTCACCTCGATGTAATCCCCTTGGTATATTAAGATAGGAATCTGTACACCATAGGAGGAGCTGCGTTGGGTCCCCAAGTCGGCTCCGTGGCCGTACCTTGAGTTGGCTGTGTGGCCGTGACCGTCTCTTGTGTTGTCCTTGCGTTGGGTCCCCAAGTCGGCTCCGTGGCCGTACCTTGAGTTGGCTGTGTGGCCGCGACCGTCTCTTGTGTTGTCCTTGCGTCCGTGTTTGAGGGATTCCAATTTTACAGGGGCCAGTTTCGAATTAGAGCCATCCGTAGGTGCCCTTTGAGAGCGGTTTTGAAGGAGTTTCACATGTCTTAATGAATGTTGGTAGGGCGTTCCACAGGGCGTTCCACATTTTGGTGGCATAGGAGCGAAAATAATTTAGTCCCTTGTTTGTGCCGAATCTGGGTTGTACATGGTTCGTTGCACTCCCTCTGGTGTTGTGGGTGTGGACTTCGTTAACATTAAGGAAGTATCTAGACAGGTACATGGGTATCTTGGTGGTGTATCGAATCTTGTGGACCAGACCCATTGCAAGATGCTGTACTCTGTCGTCGACCCTAAGCCATTCCAGCCTGTCGAAGTGGGCAGGGGTGAGGTGGGTTCGGGGGGCGAGGTCAAGTAGGAGCCTGACCAGTTTGTTTTGGGAAGTCTGGAGCCTAGTTTTAAGGGCCTTTGAGGTGCTGTGGTACCAGGAGGTGCATGCATAGTCAAAGAAACCTTGTACAAGGGCTCCTGTTAAGGTCTTCAAGGTGTTTTTGTTGACCAGTGAGGAGATCCTGTAGAGGAATCTTGTTCTTTGGTTGACCTTTTTGATTACGTTGGTGGCCATTTTATCACCGGAAAGATTAGCCTCCAGGATGGAACCTAGGTAGGTAATTTCATCTTTACGTGTGATAACATTGTCACCCACTCTAACCAAGAAGCCATTTGCCTTGCTGAGATTACTATTAGAGCCAAAGAGAGTGGATTCAGTTTTTCCCAGGTGTAAAGATAGTTTGTTATCAGCGAGCCAGGTGCAGATTCTACCGAGTTCAGAGCTGAGGGCCTTTTCAACCTGCAGTTTGTTCCTGTCCGAGACTAGCAGTGCTGAGTCATCTGCGAACAGGAACAAGTTGCAGTCACAAGCTGAAGTCATGTCGTTAACATATAGGAACAGTAAAGCCCCTAGTATGCTTCCTTGTGGAACGCCACAGCTCACTGGGAGGGGGGGGACAGTGTTCCATTCACCTCCACCATCTGTTCTCTCCCCTCCAGGTAGGATTGCATCCAGCTCACTGATGTGCTATCGAAACCAATTGCTTTTAGCTTGTTAACCAGTATGGAGTGGTTCACGGTGTCAAAAGCCTTTTGGAGGTCCAGCTTGACCATGCCGCAGTATTTGCCAGCATCCACCTCATGTTTGATGTGGTCGCTCAAATAGAGAAGGCATGTGTCAGTGGAGTGGGACGTTCTGAAGCCAGATTGGAACTCGACACTTCTATATAGTCAAAGAACAGAACAAAACAGAACAAAAAAGGGAAAAGAAACCTCATATAGCCTACAGTGAAGGGAAAAAGGGGTGGGCGGTGGGGGGGATTCAGATTTTACGGGGGCCAGTTTTGAATTGCGGCCATCCGTAGGTGCCCTTTGAGAGCGGTTTTGAAGGAGTCAAGGGATTTGCATGTCTTAATGACTGTTGGTAGGGCATTCCACATTTTGGTGGCATAGGAGCGAAAAGAATTTAGTCCCTTGTTTGTGCCGAATCTGGGTTGTACATGGTTCGTTGAACTCCCTCTGGTGTTGTGGGTGTGAACTTCGTTAACATTAAGGAAGTATCTAGACAGGTACATGGGTATCTTGGTGGAGTATCGAATCTTGTGGACCAGACCCATTGCAAGATGCTGTACTGGGTTCGGGGGGTGAGGCCAAGTAGGAGCCTGACCAGTTTGTTTTGGGAAGCCTGGAGCCTAGTTTTAAGGGCCTTTGAGGTGCTGTGGTACCAGGAGGCGCATGCATAGTCAAAGAAGCCTTGTACGAGGGCTCCTGTTAAGGTCTTCAAGGTGTTTTTGTTGACCAGTGAGGAGATCCTGTAAAGGAATCTTGTTCTTTGGTTGACTTTTTTGATTTGCATGTCTTAATGACTGTTGGTAGGGCGTTCCACATTTTGGTGGCATAGGAGCGAAAATAATTTAGTACCATGTTTGTGCCGAATATGGGTTGAACATGGTTTGTTACACTCCCTCTGGTGTTGTGGGTGTGGACTTTGTTGACATTAACATGTTGTTGTTGTTGTTTTTAATATTTAGGGCAAGTAGGTATAATTTGTGACGTATTTATAGTGTTAATTGTGCACAAAGACTCAAGAGAAACCTGAAAAAATAAAATAATAATTAAAGGATTATTCTCGCAAATATTTTCGACCACATTTAGTTTATATCAGAATATAGTGTTTTAATAGATTCATGTAATATCTCATTAGTTTATATCAGAATATAGTGTTTTAATAGATTCATGTAATATCTCATTAGTTATATGTTTCTATGGCTCTACGTTGTTTCAGATCCGTTCTGTGAACACAAATTACACTTCCTGTTTATGAGCGAGCAGAAAGAAGGTTTCCGGTTGCCTTCAGAATAAGATTGTATTATTATTATTATTATTATTTTTTAAATATTGTCTATATAAGCTTTCATGCATGAATCCATTTGCTGACCGGCTGTCAGTATTGAGCATTTTTTATAGGGGTTTATATGTGATAACAACCTATAGCCTATAAGGCAAAATGTCAAAAACGTCAACATTTCATTATGCTTTAAGCAGGAGACAGTGGGGGCTGTAGTGTAGCATGCCACTGGGGGGGGGGGGGGGGGGGGGGGGGCTGTAGTGTAGCATGCCACTAGGGGGGGGGGGGGGGGGGCTGTAGTGTAGCATGCCACTAGGACACAGGACAGACAGTGGGGGGGCTGTAGTGTAGCATGCCACTAGGACACAGGACAGACAGTGAGGGGGGGGGGGGGGGGGGGCTGTAGTGTAGCATGCCACTAGGACACAGGACAGAGACAGTGGGGGCTGTAGTGTAGCATGCCACTAGGACACAGGACAGACAGTGGGGGCTGTAGTGTAGCATGCCACTAGGACACAGGACAGAGACAGTGGGGGGGCTGTAGTGTAGCATGCCACTAGGACACAGGACAGACAGTGGGGCTGTAGTGTAGCATGCCACTAGGACACAGGACAGAGACAGTGGGGGCTGTAGTGTAGCATGCCACTAGGACACAGGACAGAGACAGTGGGGACTGTAGTGTAGCATGCCACTAGGACACAGGACAGACAGTGGGGGCTGTAGTGTAGCATGCCACTAGGACACAGGACAGAGACAGTGGGGACTGTAGTGTAGCATGCCACTAGGACACAGGACAGACAGTGGGGGCTGTAGTGTAGCATGCCACTAGGACACAGGACAGAGACAGTGGGGGCTGTAGTGTAGCATGCCACTAGGACACAGGACAGACAGTGGGGGCTGTAGTGTAGCATGCCACTAGGACACAGGACAGAGACAGTGGGGGCTGTAGTGTAGCATGCCACTAGGACACAGGACAGACAGTGGGGGCTGTAGTGTAGCATGCCACTAGGACACAGGACAGACAGTGGGGGGGCTGTAGTGTAGCATGCCACTAGGACACAAGACAGACAGTGGTGGCTGTAGTGTAGCATGCCACTAGGACACAGGACAGAGACAGTGGGGGCTGTAGTGTAGCATGCCACTAGGACACAGGACAGACAGTGGGGGCTGTAGTGTAGCATGCCACTAGGACACAGGACAGAGACAGTGGGGACTGTAGTGTAGCATGCCACTAGGACACAGGACAGACAGTGGGGGCTGTAGTGTAGCATGCCACTAGGACACAGGACAGAGACAGTGGGGGCTGTAGTGTAGCATGCCACTAGGACACAGGACAGACAGTGGGGGCTGTAGTGTAGCATGCCACTAGGACACAGGACAGAGACAGTGGGGGCTGTAGTGTAGCATGCCACTAGGACACAGGACAGACAGTGGGGGCTGTAGTGTAGCATGCCACTAGGACACAGGACAGAGACAGTGGGGACTGTAGTGTAGCATGCCACTAGGACACAAGACAGACAGTGGGGACTGTAGTGTAGCATGCCACTAGGACACAGGACAGACAGTGGGGACTGTAGTGTAGCATGCCACTAGGACACAGGACAGACAGTGGGGGCTGTAGTGTAGCATGCCACTAGGACACAGGACAGAGACAGTGGGGACTGTAGTGTTGCATGCCACTAGGACACAGGACAGACAGTGGGGGCTGTAGTGTAGCATGCCACTAGGACACAGGACAGAGACAGTGGGGGCTGTAGTGTAGCATGCCACTAGGACACAGGACAGAGACAGTGGGGGCTGTAGTGTAGCATGCCACTAGGACACAGGACAGAGACAGTGGGGGCTGTAGTGTAGCATGCCACTAGGACACAAGACAGACAGTGGGGGCTGTAGTGTAGCATGCCACTAGGACACAGGACAGACAGTGAGGGGGGGGGGGGGCTGTAGTGTAGCATGCCACTAGGACACAGGACAGACAGTGAGGGGGGGGGGGCTGTAGTGTAGCATGCCACTAGGACACAGGACAGACAATGGGGGCTGTCCTGCAGACTCCTGCATGTCCTCAAGATGTCTTCTTCTGAGAGGACACTCCAGTTTTGAGCTTGTAGATCAAGTTTTTTTTTGCTATATTTGAATTTAAATCCTGATTTTTTTTTTGTTTGCTATTTTTTAATTGAATCCTGCAAAGTAACATTTGTATTATATTTCAAATGCATTTAGTTCATATGTTAACTTTATGAACTTAAATGCAAATAAATTGGACATAAAAAACACAATACAATTCTAATAGGCCTACTTGTCATTCAGCTGCTACATACATAGACTGAAGCGAGTCATGTTTGGAATTAACAGCTGAAATCAATATCCGATATTAACCTGGCGGTCGCATTATGTGATGGTGGGGGCCGCATGTGGCCCCCGGGCCGCCAGTTGCCCGTGTATCTGTTGTAGAGCATCGTTCAAATACTTGCAAACGAATCGTTTTTCCAATAGATTCCGTTTTCTCTAGAGAGTGTACTCTTATTTTGAAGAGATCGTCCAACGGAAGTCTTATCTTTTTCAGCTTATATCCGCTGGCAGAACACTGCTCAGATCCAGCAGGTTGATGATTTATTTCTACTCATGTTCCAGGGTGGATATTGTGATCTGTATTGCCTCTACACATGTTACAGGGTGGATAATGTGATAGTATTGTATTGCCTCTACACATGTTACAGGGTGGATAATGTGATCTGTATTGCCTCTACTCATGTTACAGGGTGGATAATGTGATCTGTATTGCCTCTACTCATGTTCCAGGGTGGATATTGTGATCTGTATTGCCTCTACTCATGTTACAGGGTGGATAATGTGATCTGTATTGCCTCTACTCATGTTACAGGGTGGATAATGTGATCTGTATTGCCTCTACTCATGTTACAGGGTAGATATTGTGATCTGTATTGCCTCTACTCATGTTACAGGGTGGATCATGTGATCTGTATTGCCTCTACACATGTTACAGGGTGGATAATGTGATCTGTATTGCCTCTACTCATGTTACAGGGTGGATATTGTGATCTGTATTGCCTCTACTCATGTTCCAGGGTGGATATTGTGATCTGTATTGCCTCTACTCATGTTCCAGGGTGGATATTGTGATCTGTTTTGCCTCTACACATGTTACAGGGTGGATAATGTGATCTGTATTGCCTCTACACATGTTACAGGGTGGATAATGTGATCTGTATTGCCTCTACACATGTTACAGGGTGGATATTGTGATCTGTATTGCCTCTACACATGTTACAGGGTGGATAATGTGATCTGTATTGCCTCTACACATGTTACAGGGTGGATATTGTGATCTTTATTGTTTCTACTCATGTTCCAGGGTGGATAATGTGATAGTATTGTATTGACTCTACTCATGTTACAGGGTGGATATTGTGATCTGTATTGCCTCTACACATGTTCCAGGGTGGATATTGTGATCTGTATTGCCTCTACTCATGTTACAGGGTGGATATTGTGATCTGTATTGCCTCTACACATGTTCCAGGGTGGATATTGTGATCTGTATTGCCTCTACACATGTTCCAGGGTGGATATTGTGATCTGTATTGCCTCTACACATGTTACAGGGTGGATAATGTGATCTGTATTGTTTCTACTCATGTTACAGGGTGGATATTGTGATCTGTATTGCCTCTACACATGTTCCAGGGTGGATAATGTGGTCCACGCAGCCGTTCGGGATGCTGTGAGAATGTGATCACTACACAGCGTCCATCCTCTGGTACAGTGGTCTGGTACAGGTACAGTGGTACAGTGGACCATCGGTACAGTGGTACAGTGGTACAGAGGTTCCATCATGGTACCTCCATCCCTGCTGCAGGTACAGTTCTCTGTTTAATGACCTCATTATGTCATCATCATCATCATCATCATCTGGTTGCGTTTTGTTATTGTGATGCTAAAACAATAGCTCTGCAGCCTGATGGAAACACCATGCACCATCTAGGGTTTAATATGCACCATCTAGGGTTTAATATGCACCATCTAAGGGTTTAATATGCACCATCTAAGGGTTTAATATGCACCATCTGCAGCACCATATAGCAGCGTAGCCTAATGCAGATCTGATCAGCACCATCTGCCCCTGCTGCAGCAGAACGGCTAGTTGGCTGCAGTAATGAAGATCTGATATGCACTGGCAGGGTGAAATATGTACCATCTGCTGAATGCTATGGTAGGGTGAAATATGTACCATCTGCTGAATGCTATGGTAGGGTGAAATATGTACCATCTGCTGAATGCTATGGCAGGGTGAAATATGTACCATCTGTATGCACTGGCAGGGTGAAATATGTACCATCTGCTGAATGCTATGGTAGGGTGAAATATGTACCATCTGCTGAATGCTATGGTAGGGTGAAATATGTACCATCTGCTGAATGCTATGGTAGGGTGAAATATGTACCATCTGCTGAATGCTATGGCAGGGTGAAATATGTACCATCTGCTGAATGCTATGGGTTTATGTACCATCTGAATGCTATGGTAGGGTGTAATATGTACCATCTGCTGAATGCTATGGTAGGGTGTAATATGCACCAGCTGAATGCTATGGTAGGGTGTAATATGTACCATCTGCTGAATGCTATGGGTTTATGTACCATCTGAATGCTATGGTAGGGTGTAATATGTACCATCTGCTGAATGCTATGGTAGGGTGTAATATGCACCAGCTGAATGCTATGGTAGGGTGAAATATGTACCATCTGCTGAATGCTATGGTAGGGTGAAATATGTACCATCTGCTGAATGCTATGGTAGGGTGAAATATGTACCATCTGCTGAATGCTATGGTAGGGTGAAATATGTACCATCTGCTGAATGCTATGGTAGGGTGAAATATGTACCATCTGCTGAATGCTATGGCAGGGTGAAATATGTACCATCTGCTGAATGCTATGGGTTTATGTACCATCTGAATGCTATGGTAGGGTGTAATATGTACCATCTGCTGAATGCTATGGTAGGGTGTAATATGCACCAGCTGAATGCTATGGTAGGGTGTAATATGTACCATCTGCTGAATGCTATGGGTTTATGTACCATCTGAATGCTATGGTAGGGTGTAATATGTACCATCTGCTGAATGCTATGGTAGGGTGTAATATGCACCAGCTGAATGCTATGGTAGGGTGAAATATGTACCATCTGCTGAATGCTATGGTAGGGTGAAATATGTACCATCTGCTGAATGCTATGGTAGGGTGAAATATGTACCATCTGCTGAATGCTATGGTAGGGTGAAATATGTACCATCTGCTGAATGCTATGGTAGGGTGAAATATGTACCATCTGCTGAATGCTATGGTAGGGTGAAATATGTACCATCTGCTGAATGCTATGGGTTTATGTACCATCTGAATGCTATGGTAGGGTGTAATATGTACCATCTGAATGCTATGGTAGGGTGTAATATGTACCATCTGAATGCTATGGTAGGGTGTAATATGCACCATCTGAATGCTATGGTAGGGTGTAATATGCACCATCTGAATGCTATGGTAGGGTGTAATATGCACCATCTGAATGCTATGGTAGGGTGTAATATGCACCATCTGAATGCTATGGTAGGGTGTAATATGCACCATCTGAATGCTATGGTAGGGTGTAATATGTACCATCTGAATGCTATGGTAGGGTGTAATATGTACCATCTGAATGCTATGGTAGGGTGTAATATGTACCATCTGAATGCTATGGTAGGGTGTAATATGCACCATCTGAATGCTATGGTAGGGTGTAATATGCACCATCTGAATGCTATGGTAGGGTGTAATATGCACCATCTGAATGCTATGGTAGGGTGTAATATGCACCATCTGAATGCTATGGTAGGGTGTAATATGCACCATCTGAATGCTATGGTAGGGTGTAATATGTACCATCTGAATGCTATGGTAGGGTGTAATATGCACCATCTGAATGCTATGGTAGGGTGTACTATGCACCATCTGAATGCTATGGTAGGGTGTACTATGTACCATCTGAATGCTATGGTAGGGTGTAATATGCACCATCTGAATGCTATGGTAGGGTGTAATATGTACCATCTGAATGCTATGGTAGGGTGTAATATGTACCATCTGAATGCTATGGTAGGGTGTAATATGTACCATCTGAATGCTATGGTAGGGTGTAATATGCACCATCTGAATGCTATGGTAGGGTGTAATATGTACCATCTGAATGCTATGGTAGGGTGTAATATGTACCATCTGAATGCTATGGTAGGGTGTAATATGCACCATCTGAATGCTATGGTAGGGTGTAATATGCACCATCTGAATGCTATGGTAGGGTGTAATATGCACCATCTGAATGCTATAGTGAAGTCTATAGTCTACGGTTTGGCTACAAACAAATGAAGGTTGATGCTGGATTGCAACACGACTAATATTAATGTTAGTGTGATGCTTATTTCATTTCAGTCTGTTATGATGCATTATTATTATTATTATTATTATTATTGTTATTGTTATTGTTATTGTTATTGTTATTGTTATTGTTATTGTTATTGTTATTATTATTCAGTCTGTTATGATATAACATAAAGCATTTAAAATGCTTTATGTTTGGATCATCATTGTTGTGGAACAACAGCGCTCCCTGCCGACCAGTTTATATATCTGCTGCAGCTGCAGCTGCTGCGGCAAAAGTTTTGTCGTAACGATCTGTCATGTTTTGGTT